>NC_132783.1:5214979-5514979 GCF_048418805.1 Vulpes vulpes | reverse complement strand
CTATTGATTGCTGCAAAAGGTCTGGCTTCTTTATCATGCTACCAAATTTAGTCCCTTCCATGAAACAAAATAACCTTATTCTATGGTGTTTCTTTTCTCTCCATTTGAAAATGTCCCCGAACCTATTAAAAGAAGATATGTAACAAGGCATCAGTCCTTACCAAAAAAGAGAAAAGAAAAAACAGAGTATTTTTATTTTTATTTACTTCTGGCTTTTGACATATATGCTATGTAATTGCCTAGTATAAACTACATGACTGTATAGGGTGATAGTTTTTATGTGCCTAAGAGCAAGTAAGAATTTAATTCACTGAAGCTGGAAAGACAGGTAATTCATTTTCTGTGGGAGGCAAGTTAGCCCAGTGTCTTTTGTATATGAGAGAAAAAAACCTATCTCAAAATAGATTAAACTCTGTAGAAGGAAGTTATTGGATTACGCAGCTACACTCTAGGATAAACATGACTTGAAGCAGGGCTGGATCCAGAGACACAAAGGATGCCATTAGGACTCCAACTCTTTTCATTCTCTTTCCAATGATGAGTCTTTCTTTAAAAAAATGTAGTTGTGGCTTTAAGCTCACGTTTTCTTTATGATTTGTAATCCTAGAGAGCATAGTGGGTGTTTTCTGATAGTACCAGTAACCCAGGGACAAATCTGTCTGGCTCAGCAAAAGATCCTGGGTCTCATATTGGAAGTGTGGACAATGTAATTGACAGGTTAATCAAGTGGGAGGAATGAAGAACAAATTCGTGTGGAATGATAATTATCTAATGTTGTCTTTGGTAGGTATCAACCAGCAACTCTAAGATGCACTCATAGGTAAATATTTGAGGATATAAGCATCAAAATGGACCACCTGCTAACATACATTAAATATTTTAAAGCAGGGCAAAAGACTTACTGGAAAGAAGACCGAAGACATTGAAAATTAGATTTTGCTAATAAGTACTAATTTATTTTCTTTTCTGAGATGAAACATCAACTTGTATAAGTCTTTTTGACCAGAAAATAGTTTGTATTATTCCCTCTCAATATGACCCTCTCATTTGAGAAATAAGTCTTCACCTGTGTTTTCTTTTATTGAGAGCAATAACTATCTGAAGGAGCTTGATATATCTTTCCCATCTACTTTTCTTAACTAACTTAGCATGAATTTGTTTCACTCCTATCTTTTAAATACATTTTGAATACATGATCATCTTTCCACCTGTCATGATATTGATTTAGGCTGTCACATAGAGTACCTCTACTATTGAAAGTATCTCCAGAGCATTATCTTTGCCTACATTTTCCCCTTCTTACACATGATCACAAGGGTGGAAGTGCTAGAGAGCATATCTAATCAGGTTAATGGCTTATCTTAAATTAAAATTTAGCTGAGTAGGTGGCTCCTATCAACTACCTTCATGAAATGACAGGGCTTTAACTGTAATATCTTCCCTGACTTTTCATCATCATACCTTGTACTTCCCTCAGTGTGTTATAGTATTAGATAGCTCCATGTGTTGATAGCTCCAGTGCAAGCAAAGCCAAGAACTATCCTTCAGTTCTACTTTTCTATTCATACCTGTATTTGCATTTCCACAGAGTACTTTATCTGTTTGCACAACTCACTCTCATTATTCACATTAGGCTCTGTTTCTTAAAGGCATAATCTATGGACATCACCTTACTAGTCAAAATGGTATTCCATGAACTAGGAATATTAGGATTGCCAAGCAGTAGGTGAGTGAGTGAGTATGTATGCATGTGTGTATGTATGCATGTATGTATATATGTATTTTTAGAGGGAGAGAGAGAGAGAGAGAGAGCACATGCATGGGGCAAGGGGCAGAGAGAGAATCTCAAACAGGCTCATGCCCTGAGTGGAGCCAATGTGGGACTTGATCTCACGACCCTGAGATCATGACCTGAACTGAAATTGAGGGTTGGATGCTTAACCAACTGAGCCATCCAGGTGCCCCACCAAGGAATTATTTAGAGTGAAGAATTTTGTGCCTACCCTGGGCCTAGTGAGTCAGAACATTAATTTTATCAAAACCTTCAGGTAAGTCCAATACACTTTAAATTCTGAGGAGCACTAATTTTTGACATTGTCTCTGTATTTTAATAGCAAGTGTCTAGCAAATATGTACTTATACCTGGTAAATAGATAATTTACACATTTTGAATTTAAGTGAATTGATAGAAATCTATCCACACCATGACATTTTTTTAGCCTTGGTAAAAAAAAATCTGCACCTTTCCTAGAAATACTATACTGGGGGCCCTCCTTCTTAAGAAGTTAAAGATCGTGTGATGATGTCATATTTCCAAACTACAGATTTAGTTTTGGCTATATATCTTCCTTCAAATCCAGACAATTTCTCTCTGTTTCTTCTAAGCTCACCATTAACCATGAAAGTGAAAGCAATGGTGAGGAAAAATACAGGTGAGAATCCAAGCTGAGGTATAGCCTGTTGCAGGAGGTTGAATGCATTTGCTTGGTGATGCCCTCCCACACAGACTCTGGGCTTGGGCGCATGATTGGTTTAGCTAGTGGAATAGGTACACATTCAATATGATCAGAGATGGGCACTTCCATTTCCTTCTTCTTGCTCCTCGTCTTCTTTATTGGAACAACGGGCAGAGCCCAGTAGGCCCAGTTTGTTGTACCAGTCAAGGGTTAGACATGAGAGAAGACTCAGCCAAGCTGAACAAAGCCAACTTGTAGTTGATGAACAGCTGTCTATAGATATGAGTGAGCCCCTCCGATCCCAGCCAGTACAACAATGAGCACATGTATTTATTTTCTGTTGTATGTCGCTGAAGTTTAGTGTGCATTAGTGATGTAACAGTACTGGGGCAATAGATCACGGTGACAGCAATGGAATGCACTTCTAGTACCTTCAGTTCCAGTTGTGGTTCATGCATAACTTGAACAATTTTTTTTTAATATTTTTATTTATTTATTCATGAGAGACAAAGAGAGAGAGCGAGAGGCAGAGACACAGGCAGAGGGAGAAGCAGGCTCCATGCAGGGAGCTCGACGTGGGACTCGATCCCAGGACTCCAGGATCATGCCCTGGGCCAAAGGCAGGCGCTAAACCGCTGAGCCATCCAGGGAACCCGAACAATTTTTTTTTATAGTGCTTAAACTTAACCAACAAAAAGTGTTTTCTATTCTTAACTATCTTAGTTATAAATTTTAATTATAGCAATAAAAATAGCTTATAAATATAATGAAGCCACTCTTAAAAGACTGAATCTCTGTAGGAACTTGGTTAGCATTCTTTATTTTCTTCCCTTGTACCATCCCCACCTCTGCATTCGGAAGGCCAGACAAGACTTCTTACTTAATCATTAGGTAAGAGCTGCTGGCAAGAATACCGTCACACACGCACACAACAGCCACATGCAACATACATATTATATATAACATAAATCGTTGCATGTATATATTAACTATATGTAACATGTATATTTAACATATGCAGTCAACACACACCTCGATAGCAAGAAATTTGTTAAAAGTGGAAATGAGGCAGTTGTATATGTAAATGATTCTAACAAAGAAAGGACAGAAAGAAATTTTATTGTATAAGCATCTTCCTTGCTTCTTATTAGGTTCCCATAATTCTTAATTGAGAAATCTAACCTGTAGATTATACTTAGGGTACTCAATCCCTTACATTTTTCAGATGATTTAAATCACATTTATTAAAAAAAAAAAAAAAAAGAGAGAGAGAGAGTTTGAGAGGTGAGATGACTCTGCTTGTATCTTAATGATAACTAAACAGGGATTAGCTAAAGTATTTACAGAGTAATGAGGAAACAAACAATGGCAATTACTTCTGAACAAAGTTACATATTAATTGAGTTAAAGCATTTTAGTTAGCCATTGGCCAGGATCCAGGGCCAGGGGCAGGTATACGGTGGATTAGGCAGGAGCTGCGAGTTATCACCCATCAGAGCAGCTGTGAAATGGGTTCATCACTGGTAAAGGTGAACACAGCAGGTTTAAAGGTCTCAGTTTTCCTGATTAGTAAACTGAAATTTTCATTTCTTAATATTTTCCCACACATTCTTTTATGCAATCATGTGTTCCTTCCTTTTGATACTCAATGGCTTGTAACTCTTTTCTCCAGAAGTAACCCAAAATACCATGGTGTACAGTCCAGTCTGCCTAAGTAAGATGACACAAGAATGAACTAAATTAGCCTCTCAATGATTTTTTAAGTTAAAATTCTATCAAAATGTCTGTGAATGATTTGTGAAGTTTTCTTCTATCCTACTCTTAGGTCATTCTAGAATAATGTACAGTTTGCATTTTTCAGTTCCACTGTTGCCTGAGTCTACTATTTACTCCAAAATTTTCCAAAATTAGATTAGAATAACTGCATCCTTAATCAGTGAGGAGTATAATTTTCTTGCTTACACTAATGAAAGCAAAGTAAATTTTATTAATGTGGCTTATATATTTTTAATTATAGAACTACAAAACGTTTCATTTATCTTCTAGATATTTTTAGTACTTACTTTTGTAAAATAAAATAATTGTGGTTTATTTGTTTTTCTTTAATTGAATCTTCCAGTACATTTATGACAATAATTCAAGGAAGAAACATGAAGATACTTTTTTATGACACTTATTTTCTCTACATTTCTATAGACTAAGATTTCCAAGCTAGAGGAAGCTTACCAATATTTTAGAAGAAAAACATGAAGTGAGGGTTAATTTACTTTCTTCTTTAAAGTGATAATTATTTACTAAAGAATATTTGACTTATGGGATACCTGGGTGGCTCAGCGTTTGAGCATCTGCCTTCAGCAGATGAACCTAGAGTCCCAGAATGGAGTCCCACGTCGGGCTCCCTGCATGGAGCCTGCTTCTCCCTCTGCCTTGGTCTCTGCCTCTCTGTCCCTCTCTCATGAAAAAATAAATAAAATCTTAAAAAGAAAAAAGAATATCTGACTTAGATGTAAGAAAGTAGAGGTTTCAAGATTATGTTAGCAAAATGTAAAAAAGACCCACAGAATTTATCAAATGACAATGGCACAAAACAACTATGGAATGTGACCTATTATAATCAAATAAAGTGATAACTTATAAATCAGTCCATCTTCAATTCAAATCATGTGAGCATGTTATTAAGAGAAAAGATGTACTCTTAACACTGTATATAATTGAATATTTCAGAGTTGTAGTTTTGTATCAATATAATGGGTGACATCTATTGTCCAATTTCAATTTCAGAAAATTTTTAAAAGAGTCAATCTTCTTTTTCTTTTTTTTTAGATTTTATTTATTTATTCATGAGAGACACAGAGAAAGAGAGGCAAAGACATGGGCAGAGGGAGAAGCGGGTTCCATGCAGGGAGCCCCATGTGGGACTCCATCTCATGACCCCAGGGTCATGCTCTGGGCCGAAAGCAGATGCTCAACCACTGAGCCACCTGGAAATCCCAAGAGTCAATCTTCTACCTGCTGTTTTCAGAATTTTAATATCCTTTATGAGTTTATCATTTAATATCCCCTTATGTAGTATTCATCCAGTGTTCAGAAATTCTTAACATTCCATCTACTTTAATGGCTGCAGAAAACCAACAAAACTCTTAGCCTCTCCACACAGAAAGCATTAAGGCAGAAAAGTGACACGATGCTCACTTAATCGATCGCTGTGCCTCTACTTAATCTATCTATTTCTTTACAAATTGTAAAGTACTCTATAAGCCAAGTCAGTTGGATTATACAAGAACTATATTTTTTATAAATTTATTTTTTATTGGTGTTCAATTTGCCAACATATAGCATAACACCCAGTGCTCATCCTGTCAAGTGCCCTCCTCAGTGCCCATCACCCAGTCACCCCCACCCTCCACCCACCTCCCTTTCTACAACACCTTATTCATTTCCCAGAGTTAGGAGTCTCTCATGTTCTGTCTCCCTTTCTGATATTTTCACTCATTTTCTCTCGCTTCCCCTTTATTCCCTTTCACTATTTTTTATATTCCCAAAATGAATGAGACCATATAATGTCTGTCCTTCTCTGACCTACTTCACTCAGCATCATACCCTCCAGGTCCATCCACGTCGAAGCAAATGGTGGGTATTTGTCGTTTCTAATGGCTGAGGAATATTCCATTGTATACATAGACCACATCTTCTTTATCCATCATCTTTCGATGGACACTGAGGCTCCTTCCACAGTTTGGCTATTGTGGACATTGCTGCTAGAAACATCGGGGTGCAGGTGTCCCTGCCTTTCATTGCATCTGTATCTTTGGGGTAAATCCCCAGCAGTGCAATTGCTGGGTCGTAGGGCAGGTCTATTTTTAACTCTTTGAGGACCCTCCACACAGTTTCCCAGAGTGGCTGCCCCAGTTCACATTCCCACCAACAGTGCAGAGGGTTCCCCTCTCTCCACATCCTCTCCAACATTTGTGGTTTCCTGCCTTGTTAATTTTCCCCATTCTCACTGGGGTGAGGTGGGATCTCATTGTGGTTTTGATTTGTATTTCCCTGATGGCAAGTGATGCGGAGCATTTTCTCATGTGCTTGTTGGCCATGTCTAGGTCTTCCTCTGTGAGATTTCTCAAGAACTATATTCTGATATGAAGAAAGCTGGAGAAATTGAGGACAAAAATCAACCATCCAACCAAAGTAAACAA
Organism: Vulpes vulpes; assembly: GCF_048418805.1. Lineage (NCBI taxonomy): Eukaryota > Metazoa > Chordata > Mammalia > Carnivora > Canidae > Vulpes > Vulpes vulpes. Next base: position 5,508,327 of record NC_132783.1, on the reverse strand, counting down.
GAAAACGAAAGATAAAACACACATAAAAAATAGTCTGAATGTTGAGTTGATTGCTCAAAGTATCTTTTTTATTTATACAATGAATTTTCATGTATAAATTGGGTTATATTTTCAAATATATCTTTACTTAATATACTCATAAATGAAATGAGTGGTATTATTGTGTCTATCTTATGAAAAAAAGACATTATATTGGATTCCTGTGTTCCCCTTCAAATCTTTATTAATTATAGAAATTAAATAAAAATTTTTGAAATATATTGTTAATCTTGGTTGCAAATAAGTAACAATAACAAAATACAGATGATCAATTATATCATTTAAGAAATCATTAATAAAAATTTATTGACTTTTATACCACACAATATCTTCATAGAATTTGCTTCATCTTGCATCTTTGTGCTTTTTAATTTCCAAAATCAACAAGATAAATGTCAACATAAAATTTTACACTTGGTAGAAATTAAAAGTTTGACTTTCCTAATTAGAAGTTGTTTTGAAAGAAATGGCAAAAGTTCTAGTATGCTGAGGAAATATTAAGGCTCAAGATAATCTGTCCAGAGTCTAAAAAGAAAAAAAAAATCTTAATGGAATTTTCTTCATAATAAGATGAACAAAACATAAAACCTCCTGCAGCTCCTTGAGTGCTGAAGCATGTAAAAGCTGGAAGGGGAAAAAATAAATTATTATCATACCGTTATTTTGGGGTATACTCCATAATGCCTATATATTAGGGATAAAAATCGCTATGTTTCTCTCAGATGTGAATACAAATAATTTATTCAAATAAAGCCCAATACTTGATTAGATCAAAAGGAGAGAGAGAAAATATTGTCTTATGACTTAAAGATAAACAATCAAGGGACTGATGAAAAGAAAAGGAAAAGCTTTTAAAGGCCAACCACAGGAATCTTCTTGCCAATAATCCTATTATCCAAGCTAGAAATCATGAGTTAGAGTCCTTCTGCCAGTACAAAGATAAGTTGTCGTCCAAGATTTCTATGCCAAGAAATATCCAGAGATGAAATAAAAAAAAAATATCCCAGGAGGTTAAAAGAAGAACACTTTCAAAGTGTTTTTCAGCAGAGCAGCTGGTGTCATCAAATGGTCAGAGAAATCTTAGGCTGCATGGTTGCTATGACTTTGTTGTTGGGTTCACCTGCTTCACGGTTGCTGGAATCTCTATCCTTAATGCTGCTTGTCTACGTTTTTATATTTAAGGAAGTATTCCGACAATCCCAGTAAAAACTTCAGGTCTTCAGAAAGGGTCATACTAAAATATGTTAACAATTTGTCAAACATCATTTTGCCATCATCTAGCATTGAGCAACGTATTCCAGTTATTCAATATATTTATTTCAGGATTTTCTTTAGCTTTCGGATTTATGTTTTCCCAAGGAAGAGAAAAATCATCAACTTATAAATTTAGATTTTCAGTTGGCTGAAATGCTACTGCACGAGTAAGCAGCTTAGGTCATTTCACATCAAGTAGGCAGATTCAGAAGTTGAAATGCAGAATGGCCACCTGCGATCTGGTAAGTAGAGTAATAATAACTGCACATCTGAACTGGAATAAGCAAGTGTAAGTTTGTAGGGCAGACATCTCCTGAAGCCTCACTACAAAAGCAGAATAATTCTTCATGGATATAAATTCTAAAGTTAGTGAAGATAGATGGATGTCAGAATGGAAACCTTTTATCTATCCTAGGAGGTTAAGAACTGTTGTGTCGTAATACTCTGGTGTTACACTCATCCCCACAGTTAGTATTAACTCAGAGACCACGGACAAATTAATATCTCCTTAAATTCCTCATAATTAAAATCAGGATAATGATTGAGCATGCCTCAGAGGATTGCAGAGAATATTAAATAATTTCCTGTGGGTTTAACATTTAGCACAATGCCTGGCATATAATAGCTTTACACACAAATAGAACATGTTTTATATCTATTATATTTTATCAGTTAGTGACTGCCTAATATATTCCCGAGAAAGTATTTTGTAATCTATGAAATTATTTCATGTAATTACAGTAGCCCCACAGGTTGATGCTATTAGCTCCATTATATAGATACGGAACTTTAGGATCAGAAAAGGTTTTGTTGCTCAAATCTACATGGTCATTAAGTAGTTCATGACAGTGGGACCTGTACCTGATTATTATTTTTTTTTCCACAGGTACGAGTGGAAGCGAGAGTTCTGACAATGAAATAAACCTCAGTTAGATGTGACATTTTTCAGACCTTGTTGGAACCAGTTGTGGATCCCATACGTTCCATATAATTCTGGAAGGACACCTGCCTCTTGCTTCCAAATATCATTCCTATTTGCACAAACACTATAAATTTTGCATGGTAAAATGTGACTTCTCTCAGTTAGGCACTCGGTCTGTGAATGTGTCTCTCTGTTAGTACACAGATATTCCCAAAGAGTGATGAGCTGTAAGAAATTAAGAGTAACTCCTAGTGATTGTACTTTTTGTTTGTGTTTAAGAATTCTTTCCTTGAAAAAAAAAAAAGAATCCTTTCCTTGTTTTCATAGTTTCTGGAGAATATTCATAGCAATGCAAACAATACCAAGTGACTAAAAGAGTAGACGTGAAAATAACTTAGATCACCAAAAATAAATTTCTAGTTTTAAAAGGATCCTCGATGCCTAGTGTGTCTTTTAGAGCAGCACTGTATGACTCCAAATCCCTGTTGAGGCTCTGCTTCCTGAATATGAAATACTCTAAATTTTACTATGGAAGCAGCCAGAAAACTCTTAGACTCAAACTGCTGAAAGAGCCTTGAAATCCATCAATCCACGTGCTTCAAAACACCTTTCTATGAAACTATTTTTGTGAAAGAGAAATGAAGGATGCTTTCAGGCATGTTCTGGTAAACACCAGATTTATCATCTCAAGTAGTCACGTCCCATAAGATCATCTCACTTATTATAATGTATATTTAAATATGTGGTGAGGGAGGAAAAAGAAAACCTAGACTTGAAAGTAAGAATTTAGGTACATAAAGAGATTTTCTGAAAATGTCATGACTCTAGCCACATTTAACCATTTCAAACTGGCTGCCAGATAAAGTTATAAATTCAAAAGTCAGGCATTCACCATCAGATATTTTACTGAAACTTTTTAATCTTTTCCTCATATGGTAATTACAGGTCCTCGTTTGGAAGTCATTACAATCAAAATGGTTCCAATACAGACAGAATTTTAACAATATTCAGACAAAATCGTAGCAAAAGTAATAAGCCAGAAAGTTTATATCACTAAGAAATGGAAGCAGATTTTCAAAACTCCAGACAAAACTCTTAATGACAGAGGGGAGAATTTTGACTACTTTAAGTGTCAAAGCTTAGCTGTTGAGATGCCTATTTCCTTCTTTCCTTCTTCTTGTCACAGTTGAAAATGAGGCAGAAAAATCTTAAAGGCTCAAAACATCATACAAGTTAAGATTTTTCTGACTCCTGTTGGGACCATGGAAACCATCAAGCCGTTATAGTACATTCTGTAGAGAACGAGTAATGAGGTGAGAAACAGCTCCATTTCTATTTCCTCTGAGTTGGAAAACATGTGGAGCAGAAACTGGACAGACACAAAGTGAGCCATGAGCCACATGCCATTGTCTGAACTCTGAGACAAGGAAGCATTACACATGCGCACATCTGCACAAGACCATATGCTTCCCAGATTTCGGCTAAAGGAGAAACTAATTCTTTATGATTCAGGGGAACACAACAGATTCCTTAGTACAGCTGCAGAATGTGAACCATGGAGAAGGAGCTACAGAGACTAAAGTCACAATGAATTGCTAATAGCAATTGCACATTTCAAAACTGAAAACTCTGGAATATATTCTTATTGTTGGAGACCATTTGCTCCTTCTGCCCCCCCGCCCCGTGTTTTTATTTCAGGTAGTATAACCCTTTCTTGGGTTTCACAATTCTAAAGCACAGTGCCAAATGCCATGTGGTCTTAATAAAAATTAATCTGACTTTCAGCAGAAAAACCAAAGAAGACTTTCTTCTTGTAGATTCCTTTCTTAATAAATTTCTCTCCTAAATATTTATAGTTATAATTATATGTTACTTAAAATATATGTCACATAATATTATTAACATAATATTAATGTGGGTGTGTGTGTGTAGTATATAAATAGGACTCCTGGCTATTTAAAAATCTTAAATACTGTCTTCTCTGAATAGTTCAAATCTAGTGAAAAGCATTAGTGCTCAAAACTTACCTGCCTGACTGGAATCCTCAAAAATATCTTGTCCTCAGACCCATGTTCCAAGAGGGGATCTGAGCCTCTTCTTTCAAACCTGCCAACACTCACATACCATGTTGATTTATACTCTCAATTTATTTTCTCATAATTCAATTTTAAACTGGTAAATATTCTTACAAATCCAACAACTGGTTTCTTAAAAAAAAAAAAAAAAAAAAAAAAAGTTGCCTGACGATGACCCAAACGACAGAAGAAGTGCCAATCTCTTGAAGCAACTTCCTCAAGACATCTAAAGATTTCCAGAGCAGCACTAATTTAATCTATTTAAATGCTAGGCTTTGTAGCAAGATTTCTTTAACATACAAATATATGTTTCTTAAATAATTTTTGGAAAAATCTGAGACATTGAAAAAAAAAGGAGCAAAACGCAAAGTTAGACAACATTAAATGAATTGCCAAAGTCAAACAATGTATTAGTGATAGAACTAAACTTACCACTCTGCCCCAATGTCATGTACACCACTCAAATGTAGACCTCTTACTGATTTTGTTTTTTTCCTGAATAAACTAAGAAGCCTCCTAAGTATGCACAGCCTACTTTCTCCCGTACATTCAGTTGATTCTGATATGATTCAACCTTGGTTTAAAATAAAAGTTCAAAAGCCAAGACGAGGTAACTCAGTGCTTGGAGCTATTAAATAAATATAGGAAACTCATAGAAAACAATATATGCCTTTTAGCAATGTATACTTGTGCACCAAACCGAAAAAAATAAGGTTATAAATACCAATAAAATAATTTTGACCACTATATATACCTGTGTCAGTTTCCCTCTTTATTTACCATTCTAAATGTCCAAGTGAAAAAAGGTACAACCTTATAGGATAATATTGTAGAACTCAGAAATGTTCTTAAAATTTCAATATTTCAATGTGACAAATTTGCTCAGAGGTATGATTGTCCTTTCAAATAGATTTCCTTCATTAGTTTGTGTTTTCCAGTACTCTTATTGCATCTGTACATCATGACAAAATGTCACTTCCAAACCCATTCTTTAGATGTATTTAACTAGGCTTTTAAAGCAATTGAGGAGAGTGTTGTAACTGCCTAAATTGAGAAGCTTAAAGCAGGAGAACTAAAACAAAGTGATTTACAGCCTAGAATTATTTGCAGAAAGTTTTAGAGTAAGATAAACTTCTAGAAGGCCGATGCTCAAGACATATTTTCAAGTTCTGAACTATTTTGTCCAACTAAAACTCAAGTATACACTGGCAAACTGGGCAGTCCGTTTACTTAAGCTTGAAAATTCCATTTCATTCAAATTGGATACAGTAGTTAAGTAAAACAATGGGGCTTCTATTTTCTGCCACATGTTATTTTTTAAAAAAACGTATACAAACGCTGTCATATGAGCAGTCTGTTTGCCTGCTCGGTGCAAGGTTTTATGTTTCTGAAAGGCCTCCACCCCCATCTCTTAATGCTGAAAATAAATCAATTTCATCTGTTGGTTGTTTTATTTCTAGGGTTTTTTTTTTCTCCCCCTGCTTCCTTTTAGGCCAGTTTCCACAAAGCCATATGGCAGCTGAGAGAAGGAAAGCAATAGGCTGTATTTTCAGATCTTAACAAAAGGGGCCGTGGTGTCAAAGCGGCCCATGAATGCATGGGACACAGTCCTGTCTAGAAGGGCCCCAGCCCTGTCAGGGGGGACCAAGGGGAAAGCTGATGGAGCTGCCACTGCTTAGAGAGAATTTCTGAGTGCTCTCCTTGCTCATGGCATCCACTTTCGTCTACCCCCACTCGCACCACATCCCCTTCCAGTTGGTTTGGTGCCAAAATCCCATTAGCTTTATTAATGACATATGGTTGGAGGAAGTGTGTGGCAGGACAATAAAGGCACAAATTGAGCATTCTTTCTATTCATTTCTCATATTTGTATCACAAGATGCCAGAGTCCCAACAAAGATTATGTCCATCACACTTTTTTTTAGAGCTCAGAATGCACTACAGAAGAGAGTCCATAAAACGTTATGACTTGTCTCTAACCTTCTCCAGTTGAACTCTTCTGTTCTCTAGTACTAGAGAATAGTAGGTAGATGTCTACACATCTAAAGAATAGGATATGTTCATAGGCTTTAAGTTTGGGAATCTTAAAAATTTTGATACAGGGACTTGAAATTCTGCTATAGGGATGTTCAGAAATTCCTGATCTCACCAACACAGGCACACAGTGCTAACACAGGTAGGCGTACAGGAACGTTCGAATCAGGTAAGCTTCCAAACCGTTTTAGGCATGTAAAACAATTGCATAGCAAAGAAAACGTTTTAGTGATCACTGTTTAGAAAAAATGAGTCACCAAAAAAAGAAAGAAAAAAGAAAAACGAATCACAATGCACACAATGACCACGATAAAATATTTTCAAAAGGAGTAAATACATATGCCGTAGCCACTCACATCAGTGCCTGATGCAGAACTCGATGTCCATACTGGCAAGTGGTTTAAAAAAATGAAAAAAAAAAGTTTGGTATGCATAATACTTATTCTTTCCAAAGAGAGAACGTTGAAAGAGAGGAAAATGAGATGTGAAGAATAGCTCCCACCCACACACGTGAGCATCTCCCTTTAATGCTCATCGCTTTAAAATCATGGCCAAAGTGGAATGTACAACTGCAACTGCTTCTAATCCTGCCCAGCAGGATTCTCTACTGAATTCCTTGCTCAGTAATTGGATATTATAGTTATTATTTAAAGAAGTAATATGCATTTAAATATTTAGGTCGTAAAAGAATTAGAAGTATGGATGAAGAGGTTAATGGATAATTAATTATCTGCCATTAGGAAAATCATTGACAGCTGAAGGCAGGGAAAACTAGCAGTCCTGGGACTCGAGCAATAATGATGATCTAAATAAAAAGGCTCATGATAAGTACTTCAAAGGGACACATCTTTCGCTGTAGATCTCTATCTATAGCATCTTTTTGAATTTTACTAACAACACATGTAGAGGTACCAAAGTACCAAAGTCCGCTCAAACAATCCCAAAACTTAGTTGCTTAAACAACATTAAATCTAATTTGACTCACGAATCTGCTGTTGGGTCAGTTCCTCAGGGACAGCTCATCCCGGCTCCGTTCAGGGTCTCCTGCACCGGGTTGAAGACTGAATGCTGGAATCATCTGAAGACTCATGCCCTCAGACAGTGGATACTGATGCTAAGTGTTGGCTGACACAACAGCTGGATCTGGGGCTCCATCTGGACCACCTACACCTGGCCAATCCATGGGGCTGGCTGGCTTCTGCGTAACATGGTAGTTCTTTTCTTTTCTTTTTTTTTTTTTTTTTTTAATTAATTTTTATTGGTGTTCAATTTACCAACCAAGAGGATGAAGCAGAAGCTTTATTTCCTCTTAATATTTAGTCATGGAAGTCACGTAGTGTTGGGATGCCTGGGTGGCTCAGCGGTTGAATGTCTACCTTTGGTTCAGGTCATGACCCCGGGGTCCTGGGATCCAGTCCACCTCAAGCTCCCTGCATGGAGCCTGCTTCTCCCTCTGCCTGTGTCTCTGCCTCTCTCGTTGTCTCTCATGAATAAACATATAAAATCTTAAAAAAAAATAATAAAAAGGAAGTTACATAGTGTCAGATTTGCCATAGTTGAGCCTCACCAAATTCAAGAGAAGTAACCATAAGATTCACCTCTCGATGGTAGAAAGAGCACTTGAGATAGAATATATTCACGTGAGCATCTTTGAAAATTACTCTCTGTCACAATAACACTTGTTCAGCGGGAGAGAATAAACCTGTATTTGTTTAAGCCATTATGACCAAATTCCTAGAACAGACATATATTCTGTTTTAGATACATATGGCATATGTTTTTGTTTGTTTCCGCGTTCAGTATGTGTCCTCAGCTAAACTGTAAACTCTGGGAAGGCAGAAATGATTTCCTCCTACTGCGCTCCCTGTCTTGTTCACAGTAATTTTAATAATTGTAATAATCTGTTGAAATGTACCCTGAGGCGGTAGAGAGAAGGCCTAGAGCTCTGGGAGCTGAACAACCTTTTCCCTGTGGCCGACTGGGCGGGTTGATGGTGCCATACACTGACTCACGGCCATCAGGAGGGAGACTCCTGGGCCTGGCCTACTCCTCAATCTTGACTGTAGGCCTCGCTCTGAGAGTGCTCAGAAATTGCAAGTGGTTTTTGTGTGTGCAAGCACAAACTCTGAAAACAAAACAACCACCAGAAAATGAACACAGCGTGCTGGCAACAACTTGCTAAGGACAATTTTATTGGCCAGCTCGGTCTGTGCTATGGTTTCCTAATGAAAGCAATTTTCGAGTGACCCTGAACGGGTGCAGTAGAGCAAGTTGAGAGAGGTATGAATGATTTAAATTCAGGTGGTATGGCATGAAAAATGTCTGCATTTTATATAAAAGACCATGAGAAACAAGGTCAGTGTGGAAACCCGTCAAATAATATGCCCACCAAGCATTAAAAAAAAAAAAAAAAAAGTACCAGTAGTGTCATTAGTAGTTTTGCATCCGCTGGTAATAAGACAAACTGTTGCTGCAATAGTCGGATGCATTGTGCAAAGTGGTTTTGTTAGGATTTCACGCATCGGGCAGCGTAATATTTACTCCCATGTTTCTTCTAAAGTATAAATTCCATAATGGAAAGAAAAAAAGCATCTCATAGAAAAAAAAAATGGAACTTTGTTCTTCCCTTATGACACGTGCAATTACCTCACCCGCTAAGGAATGTATGTTGTAAATACTGGATTTATAGCAACACCTCAGATAATTACGGGTTTAGGGGTATTGAGCAGAGGAAGAATTGCTGACTGTCCGCACAATGCCCTCTTTTATTCGGTATTAGTCTCAGAAGAATGTGACGATATAGGCTAAGTCTGTTCATGTTGTCCTTAAGGAGAAAAGAGTTTATGTTTTTTTAGAGGGCAATATTCCTTTAACAAGCCAAACCAACTTGTAAGAAAGAAATAAAGCCTTATAAAAATTGGAATAAATGTCTTCCAACCAATAGGTTATTTGAAACACTGTTTTACATGGTACATTCATTTTTGTCTTACCGTCGCATAACTCTGCAAATAGCTATTGAATTCAAGCTGTCTCAAGGGTAAAAGCATAAAGCTGAATGTTTCTGTTGGATTTAGCTGAGCTCAGAGAACGTCTGGATTTGTTGGTCATGGCATTCCCTCTTAAGCCCTCAAGTGTCTGTTTGAACCCAGTTATACCAGAACAACTCAACATTTCGGGTTTTTCTCTGATGTGTAAAAAACATCTGTTTACATGGCTTGTGTTTGGATGAATATAAGCATATTACCCTTTCCTGAAAACAGTGACAAGATGGTATAGAGCTTTGGTACCCAGTAATCTTTATTCTATTCTTTGCTTCGATACTTAAAGAAATTCCAGGATATGGTCTAATTCTCTTTGCTTTGAGCTATTTTTGGTAGCAAATAGTCAATCAGGAAACAGATTTTATTTTATTTTATTTTACTTTATTTTATTTTATTTTATTTTAGGAAACAGATTTTAAAAGTAATCTTTATAAAAAAAGTTTTTTTTTTTTTCTAAGAAACGCTATTTGTTATTTACTTAAGCGTAAGAACAAATGTGTCATCTGGAACATTAGGGTTGTTACATCCACTCATTTATCGATCTTTGTAAAACTCACATGGAGACAGAAAACAGATTGTAAGATAATAAGTTATGAAATAGGCATATTTCTCTTTGCTCACAGTTTGTGCTGCAACCACCATACCTACATGAACAGAAGAAGCGAATACCAACCAACCGAGTAGGTTATAAAACAGGGAGGTGGAGGTCACTTCTCTTGTTTCCTCATCTGATATCGACTGCTCCTTCTCCTCTTTTGTAAATTCCATGGTTTGACCTTTCCAAAGAATACAAAGGAAGGTAAGCAGGAAACAACTGAAAAACACTTACTTTACTTAATATTGCAACCGTATTATATCATTAGCAGCTTCTGGATTTCAAATGTATCTAAAAATATTAGCCAGTCAGCATTATGACAGCCCTGAGGTAGAGATAATTTGTGCAATCTGAATGCAAAAATAAGACAACTCTTAAACTAATAATGCACACTGGAGATAAATTCCTCTTCACCTGAGGGTTCTGCAAACACCGTGTCTGCGTAAACTGAAGAATGTAATTCCCACGGTGAAGCAGTTTTGCTCCTGGATGGTTGTGTGTGTGCGTGCGTGTGTGTGTGCGCGTGTGTGTGTGTTTTAAATTCTCTAACCCAGTGGATCGTTTTTTTTTTCTTTTTGTCTGGTTTTTGCTTGTTTGTTCGTTTGTTGTGTTGTTGTTTTTTAATTCTTTCTCTAACCCTGGGCTGGGTGCAAGACATTTCTGTTGCTGGTCATCTGCTGCTCATTGCTTATCCCTTGGGCATCTGGTAGGTTGACCATTTTTTTAGCCTAAGGTATTTTCATGCTTCCAGTTGGTTCCCTTTGATAGAAACAAAATCAACCCTTTTCTGGTTATTACCTTTCATGATTGAACCCATTTGGAGTATGTATACTCCTACATTCTTTTTTTTTTTTTAATTTATTTATTCATGAGTGACAGAGAGAGAGAGGCAGAGACACAGGCAGAGGGAGAAGCAGGCTCCATGCAGGGAGCCTGACATGGGACTCGATCCCGGGACTCCAGGATCACGCCCTGGGCTGAAGGGAGGTGCTAAACCACTGAGCCACCCAGGCTACCCCCCCTTTTTTTTAAATAAGATTTTTGAGTGCCTATTGACTTCCTTTGCAACCATCATTTCTTTGCTCCCATTTGTGTGGCCTCCGTTCTGGTTCTTAAGTGAGTCCCATGGAACATGTATGAAGCTCTCTTCTTGGTCACTTCGAAGACATCTTTTCTCTCCTTGAAGTAAAGGGCAAGGACCTGCCTGTCCCAGCCCTCCATATGAAGGGTGGGGGTGGGGGAGGAGTCAGGGTGCGAATAGCTCCCCATTCAAACTCCTCTTCTCACATTGAACTAGTCTACACTCTGCCTCATGATCTCTTCCCCAGCTGTTAAAGACAAAAGCCACTGTGCTTAGCATTGTCTAGACACTGTAGCTGAGTTTGAAAGTAAGATGATTGTGTTTATAATCCTGTTGCACCATTACACCCACCGTACTTACACTCCCATGTATGTTAGCAAGTTCTAGATAATTCACTGAAGGAACATGGCTTGTCCAAAATAATAAGACATAAGATTGTACTGCAGCCCTGACAACAAGACAGGAGTTTTGCAAGTCTTAAGTACACAGCTGTTTTTATTGGTACATGGAAGGCAGATTAACGTTCATTGGACAAGCGAAGTAATATTTCTTGAGCATATGGCTCTTGAGTATATGTGATAGGCAGGTCAACACAGATAATTTAATTGCATTTAATTATATTGTAACAACAACACAGGAGGTAGTTAATATTCTTCTCATTGTACAGAGAAGTAAGTTGACACATAGAAAGGCAATTTCTGTCTCCAGAACAAATTTTTAAGTTACAGGGCAAAACTGTTTTATCCAAAGCTTGCTGTTTCGGGGATACCTTGCTGCCTCTTCACAAGAGTAGGAAGTTTTTATTTACCATCACTACAGTTTCAGAAATTTTGAATGAGTTGTTTGGTCCAAAACCATGTGCCTTACTAAATCATGTGTATGTTTTCTCTAAAGCGCGTATTGCATATCCACTTTGGCTATCATCTTGCTGACATGCACATGCTTCGAATCTTCAGCAATCAATGGTAAAGTAATTTTGGAGATCGTCTAGCAAGTAACTTAGGGAAACTGAAAAAGGACAAAGAAGGAAAAGGGCTAGAGTATAATATCGCCAAATTATGTATTTGGGGTTAATCCAAAATAATTGTGCCAGAAAAAGTGTTCCAGTTGGGGACTAGGGAAGCGATCAGTTGCTGATATAATCGCAGGAAGCATGTGACCGCAGTGAAAGGGAGAGGAGTGAGAAGACAAGTTTCCTACATCACAGGCCTTGTGATCAGTGGTGGATCCTCAGCATTGCTTTGTTAGCTTGAAAAACCTTCAATTTAAGAAGTTACTAATTGCTTCTTGCTTTTTGGCTTCATTGTCATCTCTAGTCAAAGCACCAAAGGCAGAACTGAGTGCAATGATTAGACTGAGTTCACATTTCACGTACACAAAAAAATCATATGATTCTGTGATTTATTTTCTCCCACTCTTATTGCTATGATCTGAACGTGTCCCTTCTAATTCATATATTGAAATTCTAAAGTCCGATGTGATGGTAGTAGGAGATGGGACCTTTGGGAGGCGATCAGGCCATGAGGTTGGAGCCCTCATAAGTGGGATTAATCCCCTGTATTATAAAGGAGACCCCACAGAGCTTCCTTGCCCCTTCTACCATGAAAATACTATGAGAAGTCTGCAACCCAGAAAGGGGCCTTCTTATGACAATGCTGACATCCTGATCTCAGACTTCCAGCCTCAGGGTTGTGAGATATTTCTGTTACTTATGAGCTACTCGTTCTGTAATATTTTGATATAGCAACCTGAATGGACTAAGACAGTTACAAATGTGGGGGTGGGGGGAACCTGCCTTTTCAAGTATGAGACTCTGGGCAGAAACTTCGACTTACTCTGCTTCATAATATTTTTGTTGGCTTTTGTATGTAAATGACACATTTGCTCTTTTGTCGTCAAATGCAGGCTCTGGTTCTCAAGTCTTTTTCTGGCCTACAGCAATGTCACTTGAGTTCACGTATACTCAAGTCTAAATAGACTTACTTGAAATGTCATTGTAGTTAGTGAAAAAAATAATAATAATAAATTAGAAGTGGACTACAGTGACTTTGAAGTTGGTGATTGATCCCAATCAGTTATTCTAGTGTTTTCAGTGGAACGTTATTTTTAAAATTTTGTCTCAAGGGATAAAGCTTTCACTCAAGAATATAGCCTGAGTGTCTGTGTTCCTTTCGTCACTTGGATTAGCCAGGGAAGAGGGAGGTATTACTGTGAAGTGACATGCAAGTGAAGTTCATCGCCAGAGTGAGTAATAACTATTGCCTGAGAGCCGTCCAGAGAACACGAAATGGTGCAATTCACAGGGGTTTTAAGTTTCTGTTAAAAAAAAATAATAATAAAACTTTCCTCCAATGAATTTCCCTTCCTCTATGTCCTAATTTCATAAAGCACGATCAAAATTGCAATTTTGGCATCTTAAGTCTTTGTGGCCGTAACAATTTTTTCCCAGCTAGTAACAGATTCATTTCTTCGAAAATTCTATTACTCTAAGCAATTTCTCTCAAGGATTGTAACAATTCTTCTGAAAACAGATCAGCAGCTTTCAGTATAATCTTACTTCATCTAACTGGAACAAGGTCCACTTCTGGTAAATCCTGCAACTGGATGTGACAGGAATAGAAAACTCTATTTCAGTACCTTGCAGAATATGATGAAAGGCATTTGGAAGGTGGTTTGGATTGTTGTTTTCTTTTGTTTTGTTTTCCGTCTTTCTCTTAGAATTAACTTTTGTTCCATTTTATTTTTAGTCATGCTTCAAAAAGACTGCTCGTATATTTTAAGCAGGAATAAAATGAGGGGATAAAGGAAAGTTCTCTTGCAAATGTTTACCGAGCATAGAAAACAATATAAACAGACTTTTAGAAATATTTTTAAATTATTGCATTAAAATAGGTTCAGAAATAAACTTCTGGATTCTACATTCAGCTATATTCATTCTCAAGTTATAAACACACATGTACATACTCAAAGACTAATTACTGCAGGTAGGAACATTGAAAAGAAAAAAAAACTTTGATTATAAATCTGACAAAGTAAAGAGAGGAGAATAGAAAAAAAAAACATAAAAAGGGTGAGAGAGGGCAGCAGAGAAAAAAGGAAGAGATAGATGAGCTAAAATCATTTCAATTCTATTTACTTTAGCAGCCTACAATAGTTTGATGAAATTATTTAAAGCTTAATTTAGTCAGGAAAGTTAATTTTAAGAAAGTTCCATTGAAAATTTAATTTAAATGAAAACAATCTTGGAATGAACACCTATCCCTCAAGACGGTTAAATGGCAGAGGGGTGTTATTATCCCCTGATAAGGAACCTAAATGATCTGCCCCAGGCTATAGGGCCAAAAGGTGCTACAGCCAGGTCTGTGGCTCATTAAGAGAGAGAGAGAGAGAGAGAGAGGACAAAAAAGAGAAGAAGAAAGAATCTAACAACTAAAGTTTCTGTTGATCAAAATTGATATCAATGTTCTAAAATTCTTTAATACCTTTAAAAATTCTTAAAATAATTCTTTCAGGTTGTAGTCAAGATACTTCACTACTGTGCTCATCATAATCTCTGTAAGGATTACAGAGCGGGGCACATCCAGGTGCCAGGGGAGGCCTGTTGTGCCCTCCTCCTGTCTCCTACCTCTCTTCCCTTCCCTTTCCCCCTTCTCCTTTTTCCTTTTTCCTGTGTCCTTCTCTGCTTCCTCTTCCTCCTCCTCACCACAGCTATCATTTATGTAGTACTTGGTAGCTTTCCTAATGCTCCTGTCCAATGCTGAATATTTACATATGATACCTGGCCCCAGCTCCAGGGCTATGCTACGTGGTCATTTTTACTACCCACTTACAAAAAGGGCATCGAGACTCGGCTTGGAGAAGAGCTGACCCGAGTGCTGTACTCTGTCCTGCAGGATGGTGCAGCCCCCGGAACCGGGCCAAAGAAGCCAAAATATGTGTGGGCCGAAATCAATACTGATTTCTTCTTCTCTTTCTCCTTCTCTTCCTCTTCCTCCTTCTTCTTTCTCCTTCTCCTTCTCCTCCTCCTTCTCCTCCTCTTCCTCCTTCTTCTTCTTTCTCCTTCTCCTCCTCCTCCTTCTCCTCCTCCTCTTTCTCCTTCTTTCTCCTCCTCCTCCTCCTTTTCCTCCTCCTCCATCTCCTCCTCCTCCTCGTCCTCCTTCTTCTTTCTCTTTCTCCTTCTCCTCCTCCTCCTTCTCCTCCTCCTTCTCCTCCTCTTCCTCCTTCTCCTTCTTTGTCCTTCTTCTCCTCCTCCTTCTCCTCCTTCTCCTTCTCCTCCTTGTCTTCCTCCTCCTCTTTCTCATCCTTCTCCATCTTTCTCCTTCTTCTCTTCCTCTTCCTCCTCTTCTCCTTTGTCCTTCTCCTCCTCCTTCTCCTCCTATTCCTTCTCTTCCTCCTCCTCTTTCTCATCCTTCTCCATCTTTCTCCTTCTTCTCTTCCTCTTCCTCCTTCTCCTCCTTTCTTCTTCTCCTCCTTTTATTCCATTTTCTTCTTTCTCCTCCTCCTTTTCCTCCTTCTCCTTCTTTCTCCTTCTCCTTCTTTCTCCTTCTTCTTCTCCTAAGAGTTAGGGCTCAGGTCAGTTAGTAGATACAGTTAGGACTTTACAACGTAAGAAGTATAAGGCATTGGCTATTCCCTACACTTGTCTACAATCTAGGGTTTTGGGGGTGCCTGGGTGGCTCAGTCAGTCAAGTAACAAGACTCTTGATTTTGGCTCAGGTTGTGATCTCAGGGTCTGGAGATTCAGCCCCACCTCAGTTTCCATGCTCCCTGGAGTCTGCTTGAGATTTTTCTCTCTCTTGCTCTCCCTCTGCCCCTCCCCCTGCTCAGACTTTCTCTTTAAATAAATAAAGTCTTAAAAGAAAAAAAGACAATCTAGCGTTTTTAGACGTCAGAGTGAGCAAATGCTGTTTTGAATTCTGCAGACTGCTTAAAAATTGTCATTAAAAAAAAAAGAATTGTCATTTAACAATTTCTACTAACTTTGAAGAGGGTAAGGACCACAGTGGTTTGAAAGCCGAGCAAAAAAAAAAAAAAAAATACACTCTTTTGATTAGAAAAGTCGTGCTACATTAATAAGCCATATATTTTATACTAATTAGCTACACACTGCATGAAGTGAAAATAAAAGTGAGCGATCTGGGGATACTTAGACAATCAGTCTGAATAATTCTTGACTTCGTTTTGGGAGTTTTTAAAAATGCATCTTAGAACATAAATATTTTCACACTATATAGAGTTAAAGGAAATTAAAAATATACACACATGCATACACATAGACACTTAGGTTCTGTCTTTATTTTATTTTATTATTTATTTTTTTAGGTTCTGTCTTTAAAGCTTTTATACTAGTTGCAAAAATATTAACTCCCAAAATGTTTAGTATAATAAAATTAGCCAATTAGCAACGCATGGCAAAAATATGAAAGAGGCTAGATAAGGCCAATTAAACAATAGTCATAAAATAATAACTCAGGAATTAAACATATGACTGGGAGCTTTGGAGATTGTCTGCTTTCTTCTGTCCGTTAAAGGACAGATAGCCTGGATGTGGGAGAAAGATATCAGAGGATACTGCAGAGAGAAAAATAGCCCCGTTAAAATGGAGTTCTAGGTAATGATAGACTTACAAACAGTTGGAAATCTGAACCAGAGACAGAAAACAATATAGGAACCTCTTTAAACCCTAGACCAAGTATATGGAAGATAGCCCCAAACCAAGGGGTCATAAAATAAGAAGGCAGAGAGAAGAAGAACATTCAAAATTTCCAGATACAAAACTTACAAAGTATTTCAAGCGAAGACATGAAGAACAAGAGGAGAACATTAACCCCTAATTGGGGCAAGAAAAAGGTATACTAGGCAATATGCAAAGCTCAGGGAATATACAGACAGCGTCAATTAAGTTTCAATGAATCAGAATAACCAAAATGTTTCAAGAACCGAGCAAATACATAGGACTCAGGAATGCACAAATAGCAAATGTTGAAGCAGGGTAGGAGAAAAAGAAACCTAATAAACAATCAGAGTAGGAGACCAAAGCACTGGGTAGAATTAGAATTTTTTTTTTAGATATTTATTTATTTATTTTAGAGAGAGAGTGAGCAAACAGGTGGAGGAGCAGAAGGAGAGAGAGAGAATCTCAAGTAGATTCTTTGCTTAGCACAGAGCCAGATGCAGGGCTTGAACACAGGACCCTGACCTCATGATATGAGCCAAAATCAAGAGTTGTGGCTTAACTGATGAGGCCATTGGGGGGGTGGGGGGGTAGAATTAGAAATTTAAATAATTTCCATCTCAAAGATATAATTCCTCCTGGGGCAAGAGATGATACCCTCTGGTTGAAGACAGGCCAGTGCTTATAAAATTAGGAAAAAAAAAGACACATGATAGAGATTAGTAACTGGGCAATGTCGGGAGCAATGAAAAGATGGGTCAGAACTTGTTAGAAAGCAGTAAAAGCACACAGACAAGATGTAATTCCAAATACCAATGGGCTAACTTCTATTATGGACACCCTACAAAATGTATGTTGCTCAAATACACTAGAAATTTCTTTCTCATGTGATGGTAAAGGGGAGTATCATCTGCTGTGCACTGGTTCAGGAAGGCCAGCGGACAGACTTCCCGCCATTTTCAACACGTGGTTTCCCAAAGCATCACCTTCAGGCCAAAGGGGGGAAAGCATTCTGAACGGTAGCAGTGAAGAAAACGCTCCTCCCAAGTCTCTTGAACACAAGGAGCAAAACTGAGTTCTGGTCCCAGCTATTGCTGCACCCTGAAATCCGATAGTGGATTAGTGCCAAGGTCATGCTTCCCACAGCCAGTGACTGGGAATATGGCAGGAATCCGGAGGCAGGTCTGTGCTGGGAGACACACATTCCTCTGATGTGCGCATCTGCCTATCTGCCTTGCCGGAACGCTCTAGAACTGTAGGACAGTCTAAGACTTTCTCTACACGAATTAATTCTCTTCCCGCTTTCCTCCATGGGGCTCAGACCTGTATCAAGATCTGAACACTCTCCTAACCTCTTCGGACTCCCCATTTTCCCCTCAAATGATTTTCTTCAGTGAATGACTTGCAGGCCTCACCCTAATATCTGCTTCTCAGAGGACCCAACCTAATGCCAGTAGTGCCAGAAAGCAGCCCATAAAGTGGGGTCTGGGACAAAGTCACCCTCTGTCAGGCAAGGAGGATGCTATTCTGAAGAATTTGGGGTGCAGAGAGTTGCTCACACGTGGGACACTTTAAGTACCGATGATTTCACAGAGGTGACTTGGGAAAATGCCCTGTAGAGCAAAATTCCTTTATAGATTTAATAATTCAGGCATTTGAAAGGTACGAGCGCAACAGTGCTTAGAAGGCACTGGAGCTGATTCCTGCGAAGTTGAATTACTGCCTCTCAGAAGGATAATGTGAAAGTCAGGACTTAAAGATGAAGTGTGAGAGCCACAGGGCTCCATGGTAGCAGCTCTCTGAGAGCCTCTTCCTCTGTGATGAACACAGCTAAGTGTCCAACAGAAGATCTCATAATTGAACTTTCAGAGTTCCAGACACGCTCAACCGCCCCGCCGGGTTGCTGTGCCATGCTGGCTGGAGTCAGAGCTCTGTCGGAGCCCTGGAACATGGGACGAGGATTTCTGAATGGACTCCTCCTAAAGCGTTATCTCTGAACATATTCCTGCTCCAAATCCTCCACGGTCACAATTTGCCTACATTTCCTTAGTAAGAGCTAGCTGCCTTGCTGGAAGATGCTGAAGAGGCCCATCTCCTGTTAGGACCTGGGGGCTTCTCTCATGGACTCCCCTGAACTCCTCTCCCAGCTACCAAGCCAATCGCAGGGCTTCAATCAATCACAGGATTGCTGGGCCGGGGAAAGGCCAGGCCAAGAGGGAAGAGAGGAATTATTCATTGAAAGAAGCATAACAATTACTTACATACAAGTAACATAAGCCTAGGACTACCTTTAGGATTGGATTTTAAGGGCACTTGATCAAGAGGACTAGTATGTATCACGGGGTAGGCCATATTTTACTGACTTGAAATATTCATAATATATCAATATTGGGGCACATTCTACAAGATACAGGGATTTATATCCCTGGCAAGGACCCCAGGGAATGGGACCTATTACTGATCACCATAGTGACTCGGATAGGCCTAAGAGGGGGCTGTGACCAATGCTGAGCCAAGTAGAAATGCTCAAGTTGCCTAGACTGACAGTAGAGGAAGGAATAGGAAGGCCAAGCAAAGTGGCATCCTGGAATGGATATATTATGTGAGACCAAAAGCATCATCAGGTTATGTTTTATGTGAGATCCACAAAACAGGCCATTTTCCAAAGCCATCAGGAACGTGCCCATGAGAAGGGTGCCAGCACCACAGAAAAAAGGTTCAGTAGCAGCGCTGTCTGCAGCCATGGAGCTGATCCTTTAACATCCCTGAGGACGATGGGCCATGGAGTAATAGAGGTCAGATGGTGGCACTAACTGTTAGAAATCAAGAGGCAAAAATTATTATATAATTTCAAGGTTGGAGGAGCAGCCGAAAAGGACTGGCCAGCAAGGTGTTTAGAGATAGCTCATCGACAGTAATATCCCAAGAGGCAAATAGACCGGTGGTCATTAAGGATGTTGCTTGACTTTTACAACCAGAAAAAGGTAAGAATGAAGAAACAGGAGACTGAGGGCAGTTGTCCCAACAGGAAGTCCTCATTACTTTCTCCATTTTCAAACTGGAACCAATTTTCAGATTCAGAACTTATGAATTGAAGAAGTGGCCAGGTGTTAAGAGGGAAGGATCCTGTCTCCTCCGGCAGGTACATGCTGGAATGATTGCC
Organism: Vulpes vulpes; assembly: GCF_048418805.1. Taxonomy (NCBI): domain Eukaryota; kingdom Metazoa; phylum Chordata; class Mammalia; order Carnivora; family Canidae; genus Vulpes; species Vulpes vulpes. The sequence continues at coordinate 5,488,449 of NC_132783.1, read as the reverse complement.
CTGGTCCGTCCTCAGGAGGACCTGTGGGCATTTATTCCAATGAGTGCACTGGGAAAAGCAGAATATCCAAACATTTCCAGGATCGTTGAGCGCAGGGTCCAAGGTGACACTGACACACACAAAGACCTAAATGGCCATCAAGGCTCCCAGTTACTGTGGGCAACTACAGGTGCCAGGTAATAAATGGATCCCAGGATAAAGTTTGCTTTAAAATGGGACTGCTAAAAAAATAAATAAAAATAAATAGATAAAAAATAAAAAATAAATAAAATGGGACTGCTGGCCCCACAGACACCATCTAGTAGTAATTTCCCTGGATCCTAAGTGTATAATTGGAACTGATAGAGTTAACAGTTGAACTAATCCCCATATAGGGCTGGTGTGAGCTTTTATAGCAAGCAAGGCCAAGTGGAAATCTCTGTCACCTCTTCCTCAAAAGCCAAAATTTTAATCACAAGAATATTTTATTAAGCATGGGGGACAACAGAGATGATGATGATTAAAGAGCTGAAGGATGCAGGGGTGATGGTCATTATCACATCTCTGTTTAATTCACTAATCTGACCCCTGCAGAAACCGGGTAGATTCTGAAAAATATTTGTAGACTATATAGGCCTATAAACACGTCTCAATCACAACCCCTGTATTGTATATATCATTGCTAGAGTAGATTAATAAGACCTCAGCTATATGCTCTTGAGCCAATAATCCAATAAGTAGATTTTTCAAATCCGATCAGTTTGAAGACCAGAAACAGTTTGCATTCACTGGAAAGGACAAGAAAATTCAATTGAAAATTTTTTCTCAGGACTATGTTCATTATCTTGCCCTGTGTCCAAAGAAATACTCCACCGATCCACAACATTTAGGACTTCACGGTGGTTGGGCACAAGCAGCAAAAGGTGGCTGGAATTCTGGAAGCATTGGTAAGACACATGGTCTCTAGAGGTAAGAGATAAACCCTACAAATGTCAAGAAAATCTTTTGCCATGAAAATTTTAGTCTTACAATCAGGGATATGCCAAGATCTTCCCTCAAAAGAAAACATAAATGATTGTTTTTTGTCTCCTCTGCTACAAATCAAAAAAGTATAGTGTCTGGTTGAGACCTAAAAGAAAAAGTATAGGAGCAATGACAGGTGGAGCTGGGTAAAGGCATGTGAATTCATATCTGGAATGTGCATGAAAAAGTGAAAATTTTCTTATCACGTGGTAATGACCCCCCCCCAGAATAAGTCCACCATAGAACAGGCATCAAATAGTCAAATGGACCAAATAACTAGTTCAGGAGACTTTTGCCAGCCTTCATCATTGGCCACCCTAGAACTAGCATGATGGACACATGAAGGGCATGACCATGGAGACAAAGGGTCTATATGGGTCCAACAGCATGATCTCCTACCTTCCAATCTCTGTCCACTATTATCTCTGGAAGTCCAATACGTCAACAACAGAGACCAAAAGAGGCTAATGCTGACTATCCAACATGGCATTATTCCTCATGGGGACCATCCACATAATAGAGGGCTGATGACATTGAGCCAAATTCACCCTGGAAAGGTTAGTGATGGTTCCTAATGATGACCCATGCCTACTCTGGATATCAATTTGTCTCTTCTTCCTACACATCCTCAGCCAGTGCCACAATCTGGAGATTTATGGAATGCATGGAATTCCGCACACCATAGCATCGAACCAGAAGCTTCACTTCATAACATGAGAAGGGCCATATGATCCCCTGGTTATATCACATACTCGAGGAAGCATCATCTCGAGGAAGTTGGCCTTATAGGATACTACAATAGCCTTCTAAAAGAGCTGAAGCACAAGCTCAAAGGCAACACTGTGAAAACAAAATGCTCCCATCTTCAGGATACAGCATGTGCATTAAATTAAGGTATTATAACCCCAATAGGAAGAATGTATGGCCCCACGAACTGAGAAACGGGAGTAGCCCGATTGTTGTCTTTGGTAATTGATTTTCTGTGTCACCTTGCCTGGACCATGGTATCCAGATATTTTGCCAAACATTATCGTGGGTATGTCTGTAAAAGTGCTTTTTTTAGATGACATTAAATTTAAATCCACAGATTTTGAGTAAAGTAGATTACCCTCCATAATGAGGGTGAAACTTCCATCAGTCAAAGGCCTTAGGAACAAAGACTGACCTCTCCCAAGCAAAAGGGAATCCTGCAGCAGACTTCCATTGGACTCGAACAGCAGCTCTTCTCTGGGCCTCTAGCTTGCCAGCCTACCTCATCACGCTCTGTGCTCGGCGAGTCTCCACAGTTGCATGAGTCCCTTCCTTAAAATAAGTCTCTTTCTGTACAGTTCTGTTTCTCTGCAAGCTCTAACACATCATAATTCCCAAAGACCCACAGTTGGGTAAGTAAGGGGGTAGTTCTGTGCTTCTAGTTTCTCCAACTCCAGATTCTGCAGGGTTATGGGATTTGGGCTCCAAAGGGAGTGCATTTTTCTCAGGGGAAACAGTAGGATTCTATTTAAATACATGCTACAGAGCATTTTAGACCAGCAGACAAGAAAGGTATCACCATCCTGGCAGCAGTAATTGACTCCAGTGAAAAACTGGGAGACTTCAATAGGGGCAGGGAGGAATTTGGAACCTAGGCGATCAGTTTTGGTGCCCACGTCATCCCCCACTGTAACTGTGGATGGACAGCTGCCACAACTCTGGCCTGAGAAAGGTCTGACTGCCAAGAATGCAGACTCCTCAGCAATGAAGGTTTGAGTCACCCTATACTAGCTAAGCCACCAAGAACTGCCAAGGTGGGAGTTGAGGGTGAAGGGTGATTTTGTATGGAGGGAATGAGTTCCACTCATGACCCTCAGACACCTGAAGCTCAGAGGCCATAGTTTGCCCGACTGACCAACTTCTCAGTTTCTCCATGGGAAGAGCAACCCATAAAAACAGAGACAAGCTGCTCCCTGACCCCACATGGAGTTGATCTGTGCGGTAAAAGGAAATGAATGTGGCAGCCAAGTACATCCACCTCTCAAATCTCCTACCGCGGGGAGTGTCTGTGACAGCATTCCCAGCTGCTGTCCCTCTGGGTCTATCACCACTTAACAAAGCCACACTTCCTGCAGGCTGTCCCCAACAAAGGACTGAGTGCATCAGTGAAACATATTCCTGGGCGACGCAGGACTCCTCCGACAAGCATTTTTAGCTTAAGGATTCTCTCTGGCCTTGTAGAAACTTCCCTAGAATTGAACCACCACTAAAGATGTTTCTGACCCAACTTTCCTTTCTTGGTGTCCCCACAACATGGCTCAGACCTGGAAAGCTCTTCCATGCACATAGGTCTCCTTCCCCATTTTCCCTTGGGAGGCATTTTCCGCCCATAAATCTCTTGCATATTCAATCTCATGTTGACACCTGCTTCGTGGAGAAGCGTGTAGGGGGCTTGTATAGGGGAGTCCTGAAAGGGAACCCATCCTCCCCATGCACACAACAAAGCCTATAACACTGTCACACACCTGCCCTGGTCCACAATGGAGTCAAAGAAATGTGGCCTAACTTTCTCAGACAAAAGAGGAAAGAAGGTATTTAATAGGAAGAAGGAAAACACTGCACAGCAGTCTGTAGAAGACCAGTGGTATGGAGAAAGTGAAGAAAAAAATGGTAAAATGGCATCTTCAGAAATTTACAATTCTCCAAAGGTATGAGGTGTTTTCTGTCGTTGTTATTGTTCATTGGTTTTTAGCATGTTTGTCTGTTTCACATATACACAAGTACATACTTATATAAAATTACATACTTATATAAAATTATATTTATGTGTATAACTTGAATCATTTTGACTCAAAATATATTTGTTGGATCAATACAAACTTCACAATTATTTTGATAACTTCATAACATTTCAACAGCTGATAACTTCATATTTCATTATCCAAAAGCAGTTTGGGGTCTTTACATCATCAACCAGAGAAACTCATTTCATCATCATAACTTACTTAATCATTCATCCATTGTTGGGCTGTTAGTTTTTTCCTCCTCGATAATTATAGACAAGACTGGATGATATCTATCTATCTATCTATGTATATATACATATATATATGTATATATATGTATATATATATCTTTTGTTAGATGGTGTGGGAGATTTACCCCTATTTACCTAAATAACTCCTCATATTTCACCTTTGAATTTAAATATTATTTCATTCATTAGGATGAGTCCCTGACCCTCTAGACTATAGATTATTCTCTCCTTTATGCTATCCTTTAGCTTGTATTTTTTTAGTTTGTTGTTATAAAATTCTTCTAAAAGTATTTAATTTTTAAAAATTCACTCTTGGAACACCTGGGTGGCTCAACAGTTGAGCGCCTGCCTTCAGCCTCAGGCATGATCCTGGGGTCCCGGGATGGAGTCCCACATCTGGCTCCTCACAGGGAGCCTGCTTCTCCCTCTATGTCTCTGCCTCTCTCTCTCTCTGTGGGTCTTTCATGAATAAATAAATAAATAAATAAATAAATAAATAAATAAATAAATCTTTAAAAACATTAAAAAATAAAAATTCACTCTTTTTCACCTAAATATATTATACATGAGGATAAGGATATTATACTGTTGTCTCGTTTAATATTTTATCCATGGCACAGTAATCATTATATAATATATGTTCAATAATATCAATTTAACCAATGACTGAATTTACTTTTCATAATTTCTAATGAAAACTAGATTTTCTTTAATGAATGTCTTCTTTAATTTTTGATCTATTTAATAAATACATTTTATGTATGGAAGCATCAGGGGTATTTTAATTAATCTACATGAACTCTTTGTTTAGTAGGAAAATTGGCTTGTTGAGATGCTCAGTACAAAGCATTTCTTTACAACATTTATTTCACGTAAAAGGTGGAGTAAGAAGATTAATCATCCCAATCTGTGTTAAGAAGTCAATAGCTAATACAGTTGACATCACGCTGTAGGGATGTGGTCTACATAAGTGTAAATTTGTATCTTCTTCCAAAACTGTAAATGGTCAAACTAAAAAGCCTAGTGGTAGTAACTCTCAGTAGGAATGGAGGTTTGCTCTTAAAAAAACAGATTAGCATCAGTGAATAATCACGACAGGGGAGGGTAAACCTAAGTAAGGGTAAAGTCAAACAGATACATTCTAAATAAAACTATAGAAAAGAATACACAAGTCTAGAGAAGTGTTAAATGATGGTAGAAAAATTTAGCTGTCTGCCTTACTGCTTCTCAAGAAACAAACAAATCAGTCAACCCTATGTTAGCAATGTAATCTTATCTTTATCTCTTTTATCTGTTTGAAGCTTATGCTATTTGAGGGTGGGGGAGGCTCTTAGTGTGTCATCATGTTTCTGCTAAAAGCAGGTTGGGGTCTTTACATCATCTTGGGTGGAAGCAATGTTTTTAGATCTACAACAAAATAAGGAATCCCCTTCTCGTTTTACCCACAGATTAAAATGTTTTCACTTACCACAAGTAGAAATAGGTATTTCCTGGGTTAGTTTTATCTATTTTTTTTCTTCATAGCTGGGAGAAATATGATTGGTTGAAGAAAAAAATCAAATCAAATTAGCTTGATAGGAACTGACTATTTGCATATCCATTTTTATCAGTCAACTAGACATCACATGGAGTATTTTTGGCATCATATGCGTGTATTCGTGTGGCATGTGCTATCTAACAAGATGAACAAGTGAGTCCTTGCTCTCAAGAGCTGTGATTTAAGGATGGGGAGAAAACGCATTATTATTTTTAACTTTGCTAAGAAGTGTACTAAACTTTGTGATTTAGTGCCATTAACAAGCCAGGAGAAACTACCGGAAAATCTATCAGAGCAAGATTACACCTGTACAGTTTGAAAGTATCAAAAACAGCCTCGGGAGGTATGGTATTTGAGTGTAACCTTTAGTGTAGACTTCAAGGTCTATAAATGAGAAGAAAACAAATATTTTCCAAAAGAAGGAATAACACAATTAGCAGTTCAGATATGAAAAAACAGAAGACATATACAATGAAGAGAGGAAGTCATTTTTGCTCCAGTTTCTTGGAGATGGTGGAGATATGCGGGAGGGGAGAGCTTGACCTAATCCTTTGAAAGGCAATTGAGAGCTCTTGCTCATTTATGAGTTGGGAACTATTTTGATATGAGCTATCCTACATCTAATCCTACATAATGTAAGATGTGTCTGAGTGGAGAGAAGAATGAAGGAAGATGAGGCTTTATTAAAATAAGCTTGAGTTAGCCTGGAATATGGAGGAGGCAATACATAAATATATAGCTGTAAGTGCTTCCATTTTGAATTTATAGAATTTAACAAAATATTGCTCAAGTGAATTTTATATAGAAAGAGAAGCACAAAAAGACAAAGATGATCCCAAAGTTTCTAACCAGGGGAATCAGTGACATTTAAAGAAGTGGAGCAGTTGAAGGACTCTTGGTCCCTATGATAATTTTATCCATTTTAAAAATAATTAGTAGCTGAATCTTCTTTATGTCAGCCACTGACCATAGATCCTTGAATGTTGTAAGTTAAACATGAAAATAGAAAAAAATACAATATTTGGTTTACATTGCATAGAGTTTTATTGTCTATCAGGTCCTGGTAGAGATGTCTGGATGACAGATGGAAATGAAACCTTCAAATTGAGTATTCTGGGCTGGGTGTCTTGTGTCTCCCTACCAGTTCCCTACCAGTTCCACCCCCAACCCCCATATAGCCCCAATATGATGGTATCAGGAATGGGGCCTTTGGGAATTAATTGGGTTTAGATGTGAGTGGAATCCCTACGATGAGATTATTGCCATTATAAGAGCAACTTAAGAACTCGTCTCTTTACCATGTAAGGATATAGCAAGATGGCAGCCATCTGCAAGTCAGAAGAAAAATCCTCACCAAAAACCAAATCTGCTGGCACCTGGAACACAGGACTTCCCAGCCTCTAGAACTGCAAGAGAAAAGTGTTTGTTCTTTAAGCTACTCAGTCTGTGGTATTTTGTCATAGTCATCCACAGAGTCTAAGACACTGGATCTGAGAAGCCTGGGACATCATGTAACTAAAATCCATGGATTTGACCAAAGAATAAAATTTTAGGACATATCCACATTAAAGGAATCACAAAATAAAAAAGTGAGGGAAATAACAATATTAAAATTATTGGATAAGGGGCGCCTGGGTGGCTCAGTTGGTTAAGTGTCTGCCTTCACCTCAGGTCACGATCCTCGGATTCTGAGATAGAGCCCCACGTTGGGTTCCCTGCTCCAGGGGGAGCTTGCTTCTTCCTCTCCCTCTGTATGCTGCTTCCCCTGTTTGTGTTCTCTCTCTGTTAAATAAACAAAATATTTAAAAAATAATAAAAAAAATTGGATAAGTAGCAGAACTACAAAAGTATGGACTCAAAGTAGAAAATAAGATAATTCTAAGTAATCAAAGTGCCATAACTTATTCCATTGACAAAATACAAAGAATCCTGAGCAAAGTAAATAAGCTTAGAAAAATGGTTGTCTTAGAAGAAAATGGGAGAATTAGAGGCATCCCAGCATATATCAAAAGGTTTACTTAGTTCAACACATGTTAACACTGCTATCTTCAAGATGTTCTGTGAACCACTATGGATTCAGAAACAATGCAACAAGGTAGACAAATCATTCCTTGTACAAGAGAAGTCAAAATTAATAGTCAAAGAATTTTAAAAATGTGAATTGTGAAAGAAATATGCAAGCTTTCTGATTGAGAATAATCGAGCACCTACATTTTGTTCAAGAAAGAGAACTGCAACTGAAACTTGAAGGATAAAGAGGAACCAGCTTTGAGAAGAAAACTACCAGATGCAACAGCCTTCTATGGGATTTACTGAATTCCAGGAATGGAAAGAAAGTCATCAAAGCCCGAACATAAAAAGCAAGGAGGAGAGTAAATGGATGTGAGACGCGAGACTGGAGATACAGGAAGGAGAAAAATCATGCATTGCTTGTCTAGCAACCAAAGGGGTTTGGAATTTCTTTTTCTTTGTGCAGTGGGCCACTTAGGGCATTTAGTGTGAGTGTGAAAGGATATGATGTCTATAAACATAGTAAACATCTGACAGCATTATAGATTACAGCGCAGAATAGATTGGATGGAACAGGAGTGATAAAGAATACAAGTCAGGAGGCTATTAACATATTCTGGAAGGAGAGAATGATTATCTGGATTAGGTGTCTGAAAGGAAAAGCAAATGCTTAATAGCCCGGGAGCCTCTCAGCTAAAAATGCCTGGATCTAAAAATGTGTCTGCCCTGCTCTATATAGTGTGACATTAATGTCCACTTAATTTCAAAGAAACTCAAATTTGCCATATATAAAATAGAAGTGTTGCAAGTCAAGATGCCTGGGGAAGAGATTCTGAGTCTTTGAGCTCATGAGGGAGGACTCAGGATCAACTCTTGTGGCAGAGGGAAGGAAGGGAGCAGGACTGAACATTTGTATAAGACTGAGACTAACGTAGAACAACAACAAAAAAAGTGATTTTAAAAACAAGAACAAATTTGGAGAACTTACACTACCTGATTTCAGGGTTCATAAAGCTATAGGAATCAAAAGGATGGTATTAATAGAAGGATAAACATATAGAGCAACGGAATAGAATAATCGGCTAATAGACTGACACATATATCATCAGTTGCTTTTAAATAAAAGTTCTAAGCAGTTCAATGGGGGAAAGAAAAGTATCCCAACATATGTGGTGATGGGACATCTACTACCTATATCTGTATGAGAGAAAAGTAAACACCAACACACATCTCACACAAAGCATATAAATCAAAATAAAATGGATCATAGATCTAAAAGTAAAAGTTAATAACATAAAACTAGGAGAATACACAATGGAAAATGTTTAATACTTTGGTGAGGGCAAGATTTCTAAAAAAGGACACCAAAAGCATGAGCCTTTAGAAAAGGAATAGAATTTTCTCAAAATTCAAAGCATTTCCTCACTGACAGTCACCATTAAGAAAAAAAAAAAAAAAGAAAAGCAAGGCACATAATGTGGCATAATATTTGCAATATGTATTTCTGATAAAAGAAGTTTATTCAGATAATATAAAGAATGTTCAATAAGAAGCCAACGATGCTACAGACAAAAATGTCAAAGATACTTCACCAAAGAAATACACTAATGGTCAACAAATACATGAGAGGGTGTGCTGTATCACTACCTGGGAAAACCATAGTTAAAGCACAATAAGCTACCACTTCACACAAACTAGAATGGGAAAAATTAAAAAGGCATTACCAAGTGTTAGCAAGGATATAAAATGACTATAATGCAAAATGATGTTTCTATGTCTTTGGCTAACGTTGAACAAAGTTCAATAAACAGAGGAGTCTCTAGATTCCTTTCCAGCTAGGGCAAAGAAATTATTTTCCAATCCACCCTCCCTCTGAAATCTGAGAACCCCAAAGACTATGCCCTGGCAGCAAGGGGTTTACAGGAAATGAAATTCCTCACAGGTACTGAATCATGGGCTTTGAGTGATCTCAATCACTAATTAGTTTTTCTTTCCTTAATTAAACTGTCAGAAATTAAACCAAAGGCTCAAAGGGAGTATAAATTGTAGAGAGCTTCAAATTAATTCTAATTTTTTTCATTTATAATGTATGGCATCTGAGCAAAATTAATCTAGTATAAAAGTGTGCAATAGCGGACAGAAATCAAGATACAATATAGAAAATAGAAAGAAAAAAAAACATAAGAAAGCCATATGTTGAAGTTGTCTAAAAGAGATTTTAAAATAATTGTGATTAAACGTTCAAGTTATTAACAGAAAAAAACCCTCAGAAAATTTTATGAGAGAAATAGAGTCTATAGACTTATCACACAAAAATTCTGGCTGAAGAATAACATAACTGAAGTGAATCATTGAACTGATAGCACAGAGATTGAAGAATGAGATGAAAGGAAAGGGTGACATATTCAAAATTTGTAAAAATAGTACAATAAGGGGCACATCATATTTATCATCAAGTTTGTCATAAAATTGAATTTGGAATCCTAGAAGGACATGATGTGAATTACATATTTGCAGTATTAAGACAATTCTCTAAAATCAATGATGGAATTTAAGCTACAGATGCATGAAGAACCATGAACCTCAAGTTTTTTTTTTTTAAGATTGTATTTATTTATTCATTATTTATATCATGAGATTTTATTTATTTATTTTTTTTAAGATTTTATTTATTTATTCATGAGAGAAAACAATTCTCTAAAATCAATGATGGAATTTAAGCTACAGATGCATGAAGAACCATGAACCTCAAGTTTTTTTTTTTTAAGATTTTATTTATTTATTCATGAGAGACACACAGAGAGAGAGAGGCAGAGACACAGGCAGAGGGAGAAGCAGGCTCCATGCAGGGAGCCCGATGTGGGACTCAATCCCAGGACTCCAGGATCACGCCCTTGGGCCTAAGACACTCAGCCGCTGAGCCACTTGGGCGTCCCTGAACCTCAGGTTTTAAGAGTGACATCTCAAAACAGATGAAGGAGACAACCTGCCAAGATGATATAACAATTCTAAATTTATATACACCTAGTAAACAACCTCAAAATATAAAAAGTAAAAATTTACAAAATTAAAAGGAGAAATAGACATTTCTAACATCAGAGTAGGAAATTTCAACTTACCCTACCATTTATTGATAGGATATATGGACAAAAAAAATCAATTAGAATATATAAGATTTAAAATTATGCCAAACATGTTTGATCTCTTTTAGATATATAACCTTGCACCCAACAACTGTAGAAAAGAATATTTAGCAGGGTGGCCTGGCAGTCTCTCCCAACTTGAACAAAGCCAGAAACTTTGAGAATTAAGTATTTTGAGCTTGTGGTTATTTTCCTGACCTCTTGTTTTTTACCCTCTGAGGCCCATATCAAACAAGTATATAACAAAGAAACTATATTAATTTAATAAATCATAGACTTAAAATTAGAGGATTTTGCCCAGAAAAATATTTCTTTACTTTAGGGTGCATGGACCCACCCTTTCATTGTTTAAATATTACCTTTCTTATTATTTTGTGTCCAGGTGAGAATCCTGTCTCAGTTGACCTCCCACTCTTTTCCCCCAGCTACTAAAATGTTTCTTAATCTTCAGAAAGTTTGATAATGTCAATAACCACATTAATTTCTAGGTCTCCAATAATACTGAATAGTTATCTACATCAAGAGTGTGCAAACTACTTTGGGCAACTTGTATCCATATATAAAGTTTATTAGGACACAGCCACACCTCTTTATTTACATATTGTCAGTAGTGGCTTTCACATTACAGCGAAATATGTGAGCAGTTATGACTAAGACCATAATACCAACAATATGAAATATTTACTCTCTAGCCCTTTAAGAAAAAAAAGTTTGCCAATCCTTAATTCCTGACCTACGTGTTTGAACAGAGACTAAAGAAATTTAAACCATATGGCTATCTTAAGTCTATTACTCATTTATTTAAAGATTTGCAAAAAGCTCAATTTTTGCATTGTTCATTTTGTTTGTGTAGGATCCCTTCATGTTAGCAATTGCTAAATGCAAGGCCCCCACTATATTGGGAACTTCAAGAAATATAAAAACTAATATTATAAATATTTTAATTTGGCATGAACAAAAATTATAACATGTAAGAAGTTATCCCATTCCTCTCTGCAAATTGGAGGTAATATTGCCACAAGGGCATTCTTTGGAATCTGATCCAAATATTCAAATCACTCTCAGGACCACCACACAATGAAAATAAATAACATTTTTAAAGAAGATAGAAAATGACACTTCATCATCTGTAACTGTCTTCCTATTTCTTAGCATGTCCTTTCTTTCTTTTTTTTTTTTTCAATTTCATTAGAGGAAATATCAAATGCATCCCAAACTCACTCACCATGAAGTTGTTATAATGAAAGAAAGAACGAGCAAAAAAGACAGGGGAAATGAAATCACATCTCTACACTTCTGGAAACAATCAAGCTGTATGAGTCAGACAGCAGGTCAGCGCTTTTTGCCAGAATGCCATAGTACAACTCTATTGAAAAACTAAACCAACACAAAAAGTAGTTTAAAAAAAAAAGAAAAAAAGGAAAACAGAAAAGGGAGGGGGATAAATATTCAAAGTACTGCAGACCCTATGTACAGTTGGACGTTATGCGGATGGTCTTCATTTATGGAAAGTATCAGAAGAACTGTTGTGAAGAGTGGCAAGTAGCCCCTGAAAATAAAAGACTGGCAGCAATTCCAGGACAGACATTATTACAACTGTGTGATTTAAAAGGAGTCCTTCAAAAATAAATAAATAAATAAATAAATAAATAAATAAATAAATAATAAAATAAAAGGAGTTCTTCGATATGTAAGACACCTAGTGCCTTAAATACTGAGATGTGCCTTAAATATTGAGATGTGAAACCATACATTGTTTTTCATTTAATCACATATTTCTATATTCATTTTGTGCTCCATATATCCTGTAATAATTGGAAATAATACTGTCCTAGACATGGAGATTACTAAATTTTAATTCCAATACCCCTATTTCAATACTGCTACACGTCTTGTCACTTTGTTTGCTTCACCGTCAGACAAACATATAAACCAGGACTAGCCAGATCTGGAAAGCACAAATCATAAATTCACCCTTGAAAGTATGAGTATATTTCTGGATCTTAAGCAATTCCCTTTATTTTATTGTTTCTTATTTTGCTCTGGTGGTAATATTTCCTTATTATATGTGTACATGTGTTTATAAATATACTTATTTATAGATATTTATGTATCAAAACATTAACCAATGTTTCAAGTATTGTTGGAACAATAAAATTACTTTTTTTCATGAATCTTATGAAAAGAAATAGCAACAAGTTAAGGAAAAATATTGATAATTTGATACCCCATGTAGGGTATTAAGTTGCATAGTGTCTAAGTTTCTATAAAGAACAGTATATATTTATGGCTGTCAGTACTATAAAAAGATGAATAGATAAATGACGGGACATACTGATAGATAAATAGATACTTACACACACACACACACTATTACACAACTCAAGATCAATTGGAATTTAAGGTAATGGTCAGTAATAAATGTCTGTACAAGGCCTCTGAATAGTCTATTTAATAAATTTGATCATTAAATTTGGAAATGACTTAAGTCTTAGTAAAGACGTTAATAGTTTTTCCTTCTAATAATGCAACAATTTCTATTCTCTTTCAAGTATTTATTTAAATATTGTGAACAAAATAGGACTAAAATAGAACTAAAATAAGTTTTAGCAACATGTCATTTTATCTTTGTAAAGTCGGCAATAATGTTGTTCATTTTACAGTCCCCATATTTCTTCTTTACCCAAAAGACTATTAATTATATCATAGTATTTTGCACATAGATTAATGATACCCCTAATACTTCACTGCAAAATTTCTTCAGTTTAAAAAACTAGCATGTGTATAAGTAACAATAGCAAAGAGCTGTGGGAGAAACAGACCAATTCCCTTGTAATTTCACTGATAATTGAAACTAAAACATTTATTAATAACTCTTTAACATTTTCAGAACAGATTGCATAAGACACACAGCAACCATATATATGCATTTTTGACAAAGAATTGCTTATTTCTATTATTTAAAATTTATTCCTTTATTTTCAGTAATAGGAAATGAGCAATATTGACAGGTGGTAATTGACAGAACTGATGAAGGAGCTCATGTATCCGTTCATTTATTAAATTTGTATTGTTTCCATACTGAGTTTCAAGCATTCTGTTAACTTCTCAGGATACGGAAGTGAACAAAGCATTATTTCTGCCTTAGTAGACTCTAGTTTAATGGCAAATTTGACTTGAAAATGGAAGTATTCAGTACTAAAATAAAAATCTAATCCAGAAAAGCCCCAGATCTCATAAACAATTTTTTCAAACATTTTCTCACTTTCCCCCACTTGCATACCCAAGCAATTTTTAAATAAGTTCCTTCTTTACAAGGTTTTTGTCTTTGTTGTCTATTGCTCCTTTGTTTTGCAATGTCTTCAGCAAATATGTTCCTGTACCAGTTGCCCATTGGCTTTGCCATGCCTAGAGCAAGACAAACAAAATGAAATACTAAATGTGTTAGTAAATTGTTTGTACTAAACGTTATTTTGCCGAGTGAACTGACTTGAAATTGTGAATTTTGCCTTTTGTTTTTCTGGCATAAAACTTACATGATTTTCAATATTCTAGGGAATAACTTCTAAAGCCTGTGTCTAACCATTAAATGGACATATCAATATTTAATTAAAAATTTGAACTAATGTTTGCTTTATCTTTATGTCATTTGTCTGCTAGAGTTATAATAAAATAGAAGCAGCAAAGCCAGGCTTGTAGTGCAAGCCCAGGTAGTTTATTATCATGTCAATATGGAAGCTTTCTAACTTTCTTTTTTTTTTTTTTTTTTTTTTTTTTATGATAGTCACAGAGAGAGAGAGAGAGAGGCAGAGACACAGGCAGAGGGAGAAGCAGGCTCCATGCACCGGGAGCCTGATGTGGGATTCGATCCCGGGTCTCCAGGATCGCGCCCTGGGCCAAAGACAGGCGCTAAACCACTGCACCACCCAGGGATCCCCGCTTTCTAACTTTCAATGGGCATGTTTTTTAAAAGAAAATATCAATTCTTCCAAGAACAAGACAAAATCAGTTGAAAAAGCTGTTAACGTGGAAATCATTCTCTTCTAGGAACAAATGTGGAAAGTGGTATAATCTGAAGACAATAAAACTGTGGTTATTTTGAGGTCAAAATGATCAGTATTATTTTCTCTTGAGCAACACAGGAAGTAAAAGGGACTTTTTTGTTAATTCCATCTGGCTCACAGATGTTATTTATTGTGAAAATTGGAAATATATGAAAACCTTATGGCTAATCTGTTTGGAAACACATTCATTTTTATGGCAAGATAAAAGTAGATATTATAGACATGTTTAAAAAGGTTCTATTTACATATTTGTCAAATCTAAAAAATTTGTAAGTTACTAAGTGGTAATTTTTTCAACTAGTGATCCTCATAATAATAATAATAGTCAATAGTAACTTTTTTCAACTAATAATCCTCATGATAATAATAACAGTCAATAATAGTCAATGAAATTTTTGCCAGTCCACGGAAGGATTTTTGAATGGGATATTTTTTAAAAGAAACTTATTTTTATCACCAAAAAAATATATGGAAACATGCCGTGATTATGTCAGGGGGAAACCCTTACTGATTTAAGTGTTCTTGATGAGTTCTGGCTTATGGATTGTTTCCTGGGAAATTCTGCTACATTCTTTGTTTCCACTTAAATTTGGCTTCTAAGAACACATTAAGGCGACATTTATATTTACCTTTAGAAGGTGTATACGATATCACATTTTAAAGTTTTGGTTTCCAAATGCAGAAACACACCTTTAGGATGACGTCCATACAGCCTGTCATAACACTAAACCTACAAACACACACACACACGCACACACACACACACACACACACAGATAGCTTTTATTCTGTATCTAACTTTCTCGCCACAGCTGTTTTATGCATTAAAAACAATCTGGCTGATAATACGGTGTGTAAGTGAACCTTAATGTGGTGCCTGACTTTCTTCTGATATAGTCAGTTATTGTCCAGAGCCTGAATTACTGAATCGTACTTTCCTACTGCTCTTCCCATTGGGCATCAATTCTCAAATGTATCTAGAGTCTCTGCAAATAAACCATCGAACTCCCCCTTGCAGGTCAGCTAAGAGGGAAAGGTTATAAGTTCAGAAAATACTGCTGAACTAAGCAGCTTGTGATTTCACCTATAAACTAATAGGCCTACAAATACGTTTGCTCAATATCCTATAGAAAGACATGAACTGTTGCTTGTGGTTTTGGGTCAGGCATCTGTACTGAGATGATAACATTAAGGTCCAGTGAACACAGCGAACGCAGCATTCCTGGGATACACAAGTTTCTCTTTAAACCAACAACAAGATTACATTTAATTATGGCCTCATTGAAGCCGAGTCATATGTGCAATAGGCAAAAATACACGTGAAAAGGGAGAGGGAGAGGTGGTGGGTACATGATTTAAACAAAAAAAATGTTTATCTGTGCCTTTCCTGTGCCTTTGCAACATGAGAAAGCAATTTGAAATTTTGATTCCACAGATACATCCTACAGCCTTTCACTGTATTTCCTAGACAAGGTGCATATTGCTAAAATGGCATCAGGAATTTCATTAGTAGGTTTAAATTGGAAGAAATTAAATCTGATGTCATGAATCTAAATGTTAATTCAGTTCAACCAGGGTAACGCTAACAGCTTCTCTGAGAATTTTGGTGCGTGTTTTAGGCAATGGTGTCTCTTTTCACAGGTATGGACATGTCTTTTGGGGTAAAAAGAGAGTGGATAGTAAGTAAACAGAGTAAGAACCAGATATATCCAAATCTGTTCAGCTGGGACTGAGAAGACCTGAGAAAGTGCATCCAACCTTTAAAGCTATTCACAATACTGCTTACCCTATGGGATTTTCCAACTGCTAATGGTGCAAAATCACTGCAAACATCCAATATAATTCTCTGACACGATTGCTGGGGGCTACAGGCCCTATGACAATTTTTTGGCTTCCAAAACTAACAGTTTTACAATCAACTTAAATCAATAGCAGCATTTGATTTCAGTCATATTGGTTTCCTTCTAGAATTTTGATAGGTATCGTAATTTTGTAGTATTGATCAATATGCTACGCTCTGTGTCAATGTGAAAAACACAAACATCAACTTCAGCTACTTGGAAAAGTTTGTGAGAACTCAGGAAGGCATTTCATTCACCTTAACATTCTTGGCTACAAGATTTAGCAAATTTATCCTTTCTTTATGAGCATGTACCCTTGCCTAAGAAAATCAAGTATTCATGTTCTATTCAAGTGAAATCACCCATGTTAGAAAAATGTCTGTTTCAGGGGTTTTTTTGTTTGTTTGTTTTCCAGTTTCTTGGCTGATCAGGGTGTATTTACAATGGAAAATCTTTTGAATAAAATACAATTTTATTATTCAAATGCGAATCTGGAGCAGATTTATCAGCTCCTTTTCAGCGAGTACACCTGCATAGTGTTATGGAATGCTAGGTCTTAAAAAGGAGTGCTTTAAAACACATTAATTTCCTTTCTTGCAGCACCAAGCCTCACTCTCCCTGGTGTGTGTGTTCAGCTGGTTCTCCAAACCTTGGTCACAGTCTCTCTGACCTTGGTTGCCTAGTTACAAAATCCTCTTTGTGATTTGTGAGATGCTTGTCTTGATGGAGAGCAAAGGATTTTTTTTTTCCTAAAGTAAACTTAAGAGAGTTTCTATTTCAGACTAGAACATATTAAAACCAGTATATTTTGCCAAATTTAGAATGTGTACTTCTTTGGGATTAAAATTATGATCTCGAATTTTTCTGTCTAAATTCTATTTAGCATTGCCAACATTTACTTTCTGGTCCTAGAGAATAGCATCTCAGATAGTTAGGATTGCAATCTAAACTCCTTAAAAAATGAGGCGACTTTATAAAACTTAAGGAATACATATAAGAATAGGTGTGAAGTGTCATTGTATGGCTTCTGAAGACAAATCGTTTTAAAATTCCCATCCTTTATGTAAGTGAACTTAGAGGAACTGTATTTTTAATAATTTCTGATGGTAGACAGATAATCCTTGATGCCAGAAAAATAATCTGTGATGCACAATTCACTGTATTCATGATCATAGTCTTCTTATCTTTCTAAAGGTCCATATCCGTCTATTAGTGTCAAAATACGATATTGCTTTTCAGATAAGTATTTGTCCAAACTTTCAAATCCAGCTTTCTCAGGTTTTCTTTTCCCCCGGAAAATAAGATCCTCTGGTATGTATGTGCAATTAAGCAGCAATTCAGTGAGCTTACAAAAAGACACAAAAATATTAACGCTTGCTTGTTGTGAGAGTGTAGGTATATAATTCTGGAGATTACTTTAAATTGGAGCTCATGGCCAAACTGAGCATAAGCACCACGGTCAAGTTAGGAATTAACAAGTCCATTATATCATAGATCCAGCCTGCAACACGGACACTTGAGCATAGAGTCCCACTGAAGTTAGTATAATTGGTACCAGCTGTTTAACTGTTGCTTTTTTTTTTTTTTCATTTTGGACAGGAGCCAACTTGACTTGAAAGCAATGCCACTAAAAAAGAGAGAGAGAGAGACTGAAGAGCGATGCCAATGTATATGTATGTATTTCATTCAGGCCGTCTTCCTCAAGCAGTTCATCTCAAGGCCATGATGATTCAAACACAACAATAGTGATAATGGGCTGTTTGGCTGCTAAAAGGCAGCTGGACTGATTGAAGCCAAGATGAGTGGGGAAAAAACATTTCACTTTTAAACCTTTTCTTTATGAAAGAATAATTGTCTCCCAACAATGTTGCAAATGATATATTTGCATCTTCCTAATATTTTCTGTAACACAATCTCTAATAAGACTGATTTGTAGCTAAAGTAACAAATGACGTCCTGAGTCTTCTTTATAATTTTAGCTTCTTTATAATTTTCTTCTTTAATGAAGTTATTGAGTAAAGACTATGTGGTGGTGGTTTTTATTTTATTTTATTTTATTTTATTTTATTTTATTTTATTTTATTTTATTTTATTTTATTTTATTTTGGCTGAAGTCCAAATATCAGACAATATTCCCCTAGAGACATAAAGCATGGCAAAATTGAGATATGGCTCAAATATCATCTAAGAGATATATTGAAATTCATACAACTATTTAATGTTACATCTGGATCAACAATTAAAGTCTCTTAATTCCTAGTTAATGACAGTTCTGCTGAATGATGTACTGGCCTTCTTACCTATTTTGCCAAATAGTGATTTAAAAAAAAATTATAGTAGATTAAATAAACTGTAAAATTCCAAGCTAATTAGTGGAATTAAAGTCATAAGCCAAAATTTGCAAAACTAAAACTATAAAAGTTTCATTTTAAACAGGCAACTTTAAATTGTGCTAAGAGTAGTAGAGAGCATGCACAAAGAAGTCTTTTAAAAGGAGTAATTTGGCAGTAAAGCAGTCAAAACATTATTAATATTAAAGTTATGAGAAGCAATTAGGAAACCATGGCAAGAATGGAAGTACCTCCCAACGTGTCATGGTCAGAAGAGAAAGGAAGGAAAGAATGTTAGAAAAGCCATGAAAATAGAAAAATGTGGGCTTGAAAAAAGAAACTGGATAAAAGAAAAGAGAGATATTAATGCATTAAAGGAGAGTTCATGTTTTGGGTAATAAACCATTTATTCGTCAACAAATCGTCATTGAGCACCTATTACCTCCTAAGTACTCTTCTATTTATTGTGATTTAAGAGTAGTCTGTCGCTGATAGAAATGGGCCAGATTGCAGTCACCATCTTTATCAATGCTCAACCTCTTTGTCTTTAACCACGTTTGAATAATTCTTTCACATTTTTTACGTCTATGGGAGATCATGAAAAAGAGTAAGTATCCAATGTATGGAACAATAAATAGAAGGGTCCCATATTCTAATGCAGGATATTTTGTGAATGAGCCATTTGACTCCCCTAGAGATAAAAATCAATGACTCCACACAGTTTGTTTTATGAATTACTTTCTCTCCCCTCTTCCCAGATCTCCTATAAATATCTTCCACTTTCTTTGTTATTGGGGATCTTCCCTCTTCTGTACTTACTGCAAAGAAAACCCAAGTCAGCATGTGATTTATGTATAGGGGAGAACAGAGTAACTTAGGCTTCCCTAACCTACTCACATTAGCTAATTAATTGAATACTCTTACCAAACAGTTCTTAAAATTGAGAATAAAATAGATACACAGAGAAAGAGATACTGGCATTCACCCATGTATACCACCTCTAATTTCTCTCCCATGATACTGAAGCAGGATATTTTTACGGCCAGGCGGGATGGGCTGGTACTGCATACAATGGAGTTTTTCTTGGGCCATAGATTTATCAGCAGGCGGGATTCCAAACTCAGCCAATTGGCAACAGGGAGAAGACAATGGATCTACTCAGAATTCCTCAACCTCAGTACTACTGACATTTTAGGTCTGATAATTTTTGTTGTTGTTGTTACGAGGGAATGTCTAGTGCACAATAGAATGTTTAGGAGCATCCCTGATCTCTACTTACTAGATGCCAGTTGCGTACTCCTCACCGCCCCCCCCCTCCCCAAATTGTGACAATCAGTTGTCTCCAGACATTCCCATTGTCCTGTATGGAAAGTAAAATCTCTCCCAGTTGAGAGGTGCTGGTTTAGCTCGACCACAGTCCGTTATACAATCAAAGCAGTTCAGTTCGTAGGGGTCATACCAGTTGATCTGTGTCCTCAGAGCTTCTATGGTGCCTTCCTGAATCTGTGGATTAAAGGCACACCTTACGTGTTTATATCAGAAATATGTTCTTTCTTCTGTGGCTAAAATACTTTTAAGTCTATACATTGGAAGCAGAGGCTGGATTCTTATTAGTTCAGGTGCCAAAATCCAAATTCAGGTGTTCAGAATCCAAATTTGGAGTCACAAATAGAACTTCACATCAATTGATCAAATTTGCTTTGAATCCTCAGTTTTCAGGATGCTAACCCACACTTAACACATATGCCTATATCAATTTTGATTTCTGTTTTTAACTCAAGAAGTTAATCATTCAACAATCTATATACATGTACTTTGTTAAATAATTGCTCATACATTTCGCACAGTGGGTAAATATATGAACTGTTAATTCTCTGGCCACAAGATCTAACAGTATATTTTTCAATAAAAGTATAAAAACAGTTTAATTTAAAAAATTCCATATATCATATTGGCTTCACTCATCCTCAATCGACATTTAACAGAAAGATGCATTCCCATCTGATCATTATATTTCTAGATTTAATCAGGAAGAGAATAAATTAAACCAAGTACTTAGGATAATTGAGACTATAAACACAAGTCAAACCATTTGCCCAATTTTTCCCTTAAGCATCAAATAAAAAGATATAAATCATTTCTAATCTTTAATATGTTTTAATGCTTTAATGCTTATCAAAGTCATTTTAATGCCATGACAGTTGTGAAATTATTCTTTGATAATAACAATTAGGTTTTAGCTATAAAATAATCCATTGCCTATGTTATCAAGGGCCAGCTTTGAAGCATTCAGTATTGTCCTTTTTTTAATTTTTCTGCTTTAACCCTTCTTCTCTCAATAAGTCAATAATATGTGCTGAATTTACGAAGTAAAGCCTACAACTTACCAGTTTCTGATTAGAATTTATCCCTAGGAAACTGTCATAATAGCTAATATTTAGAACAGAAAAGTAAATTTTCTAGAAGTTTTTCAGTTTTTTGCTATTCTCTCATTTGTTTGATGTCCTTATAAATGCTCTACTGATCCTGTTTTGAAACAAATTTGTACATAGTTCCAGAAGATTGTACTGCAATAAAACAATACCTAATAGACTTTTCATACGGGTCTTTTTATATATATATCTCCTCGGTGTCATGAACTATTTCTTTGTATCCCATCCTGTATGGGGTCTTTTGCACAGTAGGTGCTCAATTAATATTTGTTGATAGGTTACATGATTCCTCCATGTGATTAAGAGTCTAGCATTTGATTTTATGCTTCTCTAAGACTGAGTGGCAGAAAAGTAGCGAATTTACAGTAACAAGACTGAGGTTTTATACTTTGAATTAGGGCAGCCCAGTGGCTCAGTGGTTTTGTGCTGCCTTCAGCTTAGGGCGTGACCCCAGGGTCCCGTGATGGAGTCCCACATCGAGCTCCCTGCATGGAGTCTGCTTCTCCCTCTGCCTGTGTCTTTGCCTCTCTTTCTCTCTGTGTGTCTCTTGAATATATAACTAAAATCTTTAAAATGCAACAACAACAATAACAAAAAACAAATATACTTTGAGTGAGTGAATTCCGCTCATTGATTCCAGGTACAGGTGCCCTTGTGTATTAATGTTAACTTTTAAGTGTGATATATGGCATCCTGTAGGTAAGCTGAAATCTCAAATGAGTTTAAGATCCAACCTGCATATGTTGAGCTTATTTACCTGGTTTTATTTAGAGTTCACTTTCAGGAAATCTAATCATTTAGAAATCTGGAAAATGCACAAGAAGGAAATAATTTTGCCTATTTTGGGGGGGAATTGAACATGAAATACAAATCAATAATTCCCTCTAATTAGTTGATCTTAAAATTTGGAGAAAATAGTATGGAATATCCCATGCTTTTGCAAGATAGTTTTTACTTCCAATTTAAAGTTATATTTGAGAAAGAGGAAATTATTTACTTTTCTCTGAAGACAGCCTTTAATTTTTTACTGCAATAATACTTCTATATATATCACTCCTTGTCCATTTTTACACATAAACCATTCTTTCTTGGTTCCCTTGGTGAGATTTTGGCACTTTGTCTAGAATATTAGTGGTAGGTTTATTCTGCTACTTTCTATTCATTCTACTGTTCTGCTTCTGATTAATCATGTGGGCACAACAAAAAGCCACACATTTGTTTATTGATCCCCATTCAATACTGTAAGTATTTTACAGTAGATGCATAGAAATTCACAAGTTGAAGTTATTATCTAGGGTGCCACATATTATTTATGTAGTATGTACATTAAAACTCAAGAAAAATGCAACTGATTCTAGCATGTAGTGTGTGCCCATCATTTATGGGGTATGATTCAAAAATATATGTTGACTGATTTTTCAAGCCTGTATCTAAGAAGTCCCTTGGGAATCTATAGTCCCAAATCAGTGATAATCCCATCCCATCCCTTTTGGCATTTTGGAAAAGCTCTTTTGGAGGTAGCTTTATAGTCTGTGGTATATTTTATTGACCCACCCAGTAGCGCCAGACTTTTATATTTTAAATTTGGATTTCATTTGACAAAAGAGATGGAGCTCGTTTGGAACCAAGACTCATGAAATATGTAAGTGATGGAATTGGACTGTGCCATTTTTAGCCTCCAAATAGTCTGTGTTTTTAATAGATCTGAGATTGATTTTTGTTTCTGCATGACTCAAATATTTGCAAGAATACACAAGAAGTTCTCCAAATTCTTTGTGTAATGGAATAAATAGACCCTCTCCCAAGATGTCCATTTTGAAAGACAACACTCCTTTGATGAAGTAAATTTAGGCATGTTTATAAAAAGCAATTACTTATAGTCACCCACTGCACTTTCACTTAGGAAGAATAAGGGGTTGTCAGCTTGCACAGAGCAGGACCTGGCTTGCAGGACATCGTATGGCTTGTCAGAGATCTCAAGACATCCAACCTGAGGTGGTACCACAAAACTAATGCTATCAATAACTTGTAACAGTTTTTTGAAAGACAGAATAGCTTTCCTTATGATCTCCTAACTTGGTTCTTGCCCTTATTAAATTAACTTTTCCAGCATTGCTTGAATTTTTTAGCCTGGGAATTATTTAGGCTTAAACACTCAACATAAGCTAATAATTCCCTGTTTCCTTTGCTATTCTAGAAGGCAAGAACTGGGCATCTGTCCAAGAGAGAAAATGTTGATTATAAATCCAAAACCTGAAGAAGAAATATATCTTGCCTTTTCAGTTGCTGCCTTAATTGGGGTGGTGGGGGAGTGCAAGTGACATTTTAAACTTGAGTCTAAATATTTGTAGAAAACTCAACAAAAAGTGAGTTCCTTGTAGAGAGCTTGTGAAACCAGATATAACTGGACAGCTGTCATTTTGTGGAATTTATTTCCATGGAAAATTAGAGCTTCCCACTAAACCCTTTTTAATTATACATCTTTAGAAAGGGCTTCTTTGTCTCTTGACGCTGGACCCTTACTTATGAAATTTTGAGTAACAGTTCCTATTAAAGTTTTTTTTTTTTAAGGCAGCTATTGATCTTGGTGTTTCTCTTTTTAAATTCATGTCTTAGTAGTAATAATAACTGAAGCTTCATATAATGTATATGGTGCTAAAATCCTTCTTTAATAAAATCAGAATAAGTGAAGCATCATTTTCAAATCCATCCATAATACATTTAATGTATATTTATCACATATCTTTTTGGTTTGGACACAGTGCTAAAAGTTAAAGCTACGACTTTAATGAGAGCCCTGTGGATATCATAATTTATCAAAATCAAGAAACTGCTTCAGATATTATCTTATTATAAGCCATACATCTCAGGTTTATCTAAGATGTCACATATAGATAAAATCAATGGTATTATTGATATTATCATCTTTGAAGTAGACATTTATAATAATAAAGCATATGTGTAAATATTAACTTTAAATAATTATTTTTCATTATGATAAAATATTATGATTGGATAACACTATATATAGTTCTGACACAAACCAGGTCTGACTTAATTATAATTTCAGAAATTTAATTTACACTGTAATTTTTGCTCCTTTGGACAAAAGAAATACCACCTAGTCAATCAGCTATTTGTTTTTCATTTTCCCCCACAGAAAGAGGGGAAACTTTATTTTTACAAAATTGAAGCCAGTATTTGGTACTTAATTAAATGACTTCTTTGATAATTAAGACTAATTATTTTTAATGTTGCTTATTCATTTATACTAAATTTATTCTCTACTCATATGCTCTATACTTCCAACATACATATTTTTTCTAACCTTATCTATTATAAAAAAAGATCCAAAAACCTCTGAAGCAGATCCAGTTTTTAAATACAATGAGCATTAAGGATTAGGAAAAGTATCTGGTGAAACAGACTTGACCATTTCAAATCATAAATTATTGTGAGATTATTGTGTTTACTAAAAGTAGTTAAAAACTCACATTTATTTTGTATTTGATTTAACAAATGAAACAGTTTAACTGAGTAAGGATATTTTTTTCATTATACTTCTAATTTCATATAATCATAAAGAAAATTATAGGTTCATGTTTTAATCTAAAAATGGTATGACTTGTTTCTAAAAAGGGAAGAAGTTATTTTGTAGAACTAAAATTTTCATTCCTTTTTCTTTTAAACTTAAAGATTAGAATTAACATCAATATATGATGCTCAAAACATAAAAGAGTAGAAAATTATCAGGACAGGGGTGCCTGGGCAGCTGAGTCGTTTAAGCATCTGGTTTTGGATTAGGTCATGGTCCCAGGGTCCTGGGCCCCATAAAAAGTTTCTGGCTCAGCAGGAAGTCTGCTCCCTCTGCCCCCTGCTTGTGCTCTCTCTTGCTATCTCTCTCTCTTTAAAATAAATAAATAATATCTTAAAAAAAAAAAAAGAAAATTAGTGACACCTATATTTATTAAATGAGAACTTTTTAAAGTTGAATAAGCTAGTTTGGTTTAATAACCTAAAAAAATATTTCCTTAAACCCATTTAATCACGTTCTAATTTATTATTTTTAATCACATTTTAAATAATATTTTTCAGTTTAGAATAACTACTCAATAATGTCATCTATGTCTATAATTCCTTTCTTCAATGTATTTGAAATAACTTTATTAATAATCTCTACGTGCTAGAAAAAAATAGTAGTAGTAATAGATGAAGATAGAAATAAAAAAAATTAGAATGACTCTTCAGTGGAATATAGACTTGAAAAGCAGCAAGTTGCATCCAAACTGTTTGGCTTTCTAGATGTAGTTGGAAGTAGCATAGCACTGACCATCAATACAAGAAGCATTGTGAATTATTAGATTCTTTTAGAAAAAAGAACAGCAACATTTTTAGCTGTTATGAATGCAATGTAATAAGCTTATAAGTATGGAATATGCTGATAATGAATCATAAAATTATGATGAAGGAATTATATATTAAAAACAAAAAATAAATATGCTGATTTAGGAAATAAGTGGTGAGAGATTATTTCCCTGAAAGATTTAAGTGATAAAAAATAGATATTATCTATCTCAAAATTTTGTAGTTATATGAGTGTGGTGACTGTTTTACAATTAAAAGAAACAAAGAAAATAAACCTATGTAAATAATGTGCATCATTTTCCCTTTGACTGGAGTATTCAAAGGTATTTTCACATCTCATGTTCAAATCTGCATTTCAGTTTTCATTAGTAATTATAATTAATAAACATATTTACCAGATGTTATGTAACTTCTTTCTGCTAAGACATTTCTTATGTGCCAACCTGATATGATATTGGGCATTGGATTAATAATTATACCTCATTAAAAGTGATTTGAGTATGAATTCTTGTTTACAAAGTCTATATTTGCAAAGAGTGGATTAAAGTAAAAATGAAAAATATCAATAAGAAAAATAAGACACTAGAAGATTTAAAGGAAGAAAATTTATTGTTATGATTTCCTAATAATGTTATAATTAGGAGTATTTGTTTTGTGCCTTGAAGAATAAAAAACCAGGTAATTGGAAATATGAAACTAGAAATATATATTTGAGAGTGTCTTCATTGAAGGCCTCGTTACAATTCCATGATTAGGTGAAATAAACAAAGGAAGAAAGGCAACTCTCCAAGGCATAGAGTTTACCTTCTTTATATAAGGGATGGAACTTATTATTCAATTTCATTTTTACCATTCACACTATGATGCAGGTTTTATTTCCACTTATTATAGATGAATAACCAGAAGCTCAAACAGCTCTCACAACCTGTCAAAAATTCCAATTTTTTTTTAGATTTTATTTATTTATTTGAGAGAGCATGAGTGGGGAAAAGGGCCAGAGGGAGAGGGAAAGAAAACTCCCCACTGAGCAGGGAGCCTGATGTGGGGCTTCATCCCAGGGCCCCTAGATCATGACCTGAACCAAAGGCAGACCCTTAACTGATTGAGCCACCTAGGTGCACCCCAGATTCCAATCTAAAATTGGTGTGACTTGTTTCTAGAAAGAGAAGAAGTTATTTTGTAGAACTAAAAACCAAAATTTAGAAAGTGTAGGCCAAAAATTAAATCTTGTTGGGACTGACCCTAAAGTCCATGCTCTTAGAAAGAAGAAAATACATATATGTAGAAGATATAATATCAAGCAGGGCAAAAGCAGGGCCAAAAATAACGTGGAATATGCTACATGTTTGCTACATTCTGATCCTAACACTTTAATTGTTATTTCCTTTTCATAAGAAAATCTCACTTGCCACCAACCATATAGTTATTATAGGGGTAAATGTGACAACCTACAATTGAATCGTTTTCTTGAAGAGTCAGATAGTTGCCTAAGTGTATGTGGCATGAATTAAACCTGTGGTATTGCTGACTAAGAGTTCAGCATCCCCCGGATAACTACAATTAATGATATTCTAGGTGAATCACTCCTAGACATATTTGCTCATGTTCTCCTTCCCTTCAAACACCTCAGGTGAAACATCATATCAACAACGTCTGAAGGGTTTCCATGGTTGTGTTTATAATTAGAAGAAAACATGCTCCCTTTCAAGAAAAACACACATGGTGATATCTAGGGAGTGTTTTATCCTGAAGGACAGAGTAGATGGTAACTAAGTCACTGGGCTTTATACTAGAGGTTCAAGTCTTGGTTATCACTTATTAGGGGATTTACTCTGGGCAAGCTGTTTGACTACTACATAGTGATAGCTGCTACTTGCTGAGTTCCTGTTATATCTCGAGTATATATGCATATTTTATCCTGATTTTCTCAGATGGGACAGCAACCCTTCAAAATAGCTATTACATATTTCATTTTATGGTGAAGGAAATTGATGTTAATCAAAATTTAAATTAGGTGGTTCAACTCCAGATTAGTTTTACTCACTACACCAAACTGGCAGTCATTCTTCCAGACTATGCTAAATCTGTTCTGTTAGCCTTGTCATTCACTTTCATTCCTTTCATCCTCATGAAATCCTGGCTCATGAGACTATCACTGTCACAACTCTTTGACCCTCAGAATTTTCTTTTGAATTCTTCCTATCAACATCTAAGACTTAAGATTTTCCTATCTCAGACATTTCCTTTCACTCTTAGACAAACTTTGTCTCTTCATGGATTCTCTCAAAATTTGTTTACTTGTCAGTTCTCAGTTTAATAATTTTGGTGTCTGCCCTTGTCACTCCAGGGAAATAAACAGTTTCTGAAAATTTCAATAACTTTTTCACTAAACCATATAAACCCTAGTTAGCATTTAATTCACTCAACTATTCTTTTTGGCAATATCTCATATTCTTGTCTATGTCCTTTTTTTAAGCTTTATTTATTTATTCATGAGAGACACAGAGAGAGAAAGAGAGGCAGAGACACAGGCAGAGGGAGAATCAGGCTCCCCGCTGGACCCCAATGCGGGACTTGATCCCAGATCCTGGGATCATGACCTGACCCGAAGGCAGCCACCCAACCACTGAGCCACTCAAACATCCCTTGTCTATGTCCTTCTTAACACATACAAAATACGGATTCGTACATGGGCATTGGACTTAGTATATAGGTGCTTGAATGCCAGTTTCACTTCTTAATTGTGAAATTCTAGGCGATGTTTAAATTCTTCTCTTGAGAATTCATAGGGATCAATTTGGGGAAGACAAAACACACACACATAAAAATATGTTGGCATGCAGGGAGTTAAAAATAAGAAGCAACAGAAATTGACTGGTGTTTACTTCTTATTTGATAAATAGAATTTTTCTGAGGAAGGTGTTTAGGCTAATATTGTAAAGGAACACTGGGAAATAATCTCAAGTCAGAAGGAATAAGCTTGCTGTTTTTGAAGAATCAAAATAAGGTCTGTGTATCTAGAGAGGCCTGAGCAAATAAGAGAGTGATATGACATGGGTGGGAGAAATGAGCTCGTGTGAGAAGATGTAGGGATTTGTGAACAAAGGTAGAGTTCATATGTTATTCTAAATGCAAAAGGAATACATTGAAGAGTTTCAAACAGAAAATGGTGTTTTAAATGTTTAATTACAATTTTATATACTTACCCTTGATATATATATGCATATAACTAATTATATATGAGTAATTGATCAAAGAATTCAGAAAGAATAGGAAGCTGGATCCCATTTGACTATATATCTGAAATACTTTGAGGAGAGCAAGACTGGATATAGTGATCTCTGTGTTATATCAAAAGAAAATCAAACAAATAAAAACCAGAACTAACCTATGGGTGAGGAACTAACGCATTCCATTCTGGTGAGTTCGATTCTATTTACTATCTGCATGTATGGATTAACACTGGGAGGTTATAGCCAGTCCCCCTTACCCAATGTTAGTGGGGACTTTCACCCCATTCACTGATGAAATTCTTTGAATTTCAAGTAATGATTCAAGTAATTGTGATGAGTAGTTCAAGGGATTTTCCTCATAGTGTTTTGTGGTTGTTATAAGCAAGTATTATGTGAAAGCATGTACTTCACTATTTGGAACATAGTAGATGCTTCTACTATAGATAGCTATGGATATACATCTCAATATGGACAGATATAAGCACAGCCATAAATATGGGCATATTGTGTCTTACTGTCAATCTGAAATTCTTGAAAAATAAGTACAAGAAAGGATATTAAAAAGTGATTCTGAAATTTCCCCAAACCCACGTAGCTACTCAGCCCCACGCCTAAAACACGAACTTTTATAAATTCGATTGCCTTTTCTCTATAATGTTACAAGCATTTATTCACTTCAAAATATTAGAAATGGGTAGATCATCCTAAGCAATATAGAAATATCAGCTGCCCTAAGCAAAATAGAAGGTATATGGCATTATGTATCATTTGTATGGCAAAAAAAAAAAAAAAAACACCAAAAACTAGCATGTGATATTTGCAGCACAAATGATAAACTAGACATTAAAGCTTGCCATAAAAATAACAAACAGGATTTATGTTTATCGTAAAAATGAGAAATGCAGACTAATTAAAAGACAAGTAGCCAGTAATAGATAACACTGGACAAAGGAGTCCAGTGGCCAATAGCATGTGAGAAAGAGCTTAACCATAGTAGTTAGAGAAATACATATTAAATAAAGTAATGTAGCACATTAATTTGACAAAAATTTTAAGAATCAATAGCATCTAGTGATTAGAGAATTTTCATAGAGATGAATGAAGTAGACATTTGAGGGGCCATTGGAAGTAATCTGTAAATAGCTCTTAAAATTTAAAATACCAAATTCTTTGACCCAGAAATCCTATATTTAAAATAACCCTAGGGAAATAAAATAGCCAAGATATGAAGATAAGAATTTTTACTCAAGGGTTTTTATGTGTAAGGAGTTTATATATTCATAGTAGCAAAATGAAAAAAACCAACAATAATCAATAGAGAAGTTGTTTAATAATTATATCAAATCTGAGTTTACTGAGGAAAATAGCTGTTATATGTTTACATTCAAGTTACTTAAATTATAGAAATATATGTATGGGGTATATGACAATCTTTATTGTAAACACCTAGAACAATAAACCATGCCTATAAGTTTGGATATTTTTATTTATGTCCATATGATAATTCATAAAGGTATTGGAAAAATACAAATCTTGCTGTTATCATTAGTTAATTCAGTATGGTGGAGGGAGAATAGGACCATTTACTTTACACTTTGCATTGATTTACTAGATTAAATAAATGTGTATTACAGTCATGATTAAATAAACGTGTACTACATTCATAATTTATACAGATAATACATTTTAAAAGACATACAAACTGTTTTAATGGAATAAATGCAAGAATATTGTCCAATTTTCAGAAAAAAAATGTTCTTATTTCCTGTTTTCTCCAGCTGCAGCTTCCTTTCCAATTTTGCTTTTTCAAGCCCACTTTCATCATGGGTTATTTATGTGGATATTTCTCTGCTGTCGTGTCTCAATACCAATTAAAGGTTAAAACATCTGAAGTGTATTGTTTATTCCCCACGGAGCCCTAATATGGCTTAGAATATATAGCCCTTTGGCAGATGAGACAAACTCAAAACCACTTCTTTTAAAGAAATGAGAATTGTAACATCTCAATAGAAGACAGTTTTTTTTTCTTTCAAGTATCTCTGCTTTCTCTGAATATTACAAAACACTGCAACATAATCAAATAACCAAACGGTGCTTATTTATCATCTTAATACACCAGTGCTCTACTAGCCAATGTACCAAAGAAATTAAGCAGCCATTATCACTTTATCCCTGCTGTTCTGAAACTAATAAAAACACATTAATAATAAAGCAAAGTTAAATATAAAGGGCCATGCAACAAGATGAAGCAATAGAAAAAGTAAACATACAATTAAATATACACCTCCACAAAATTCTCATCACTGAACCGGTCTGGCTGCAGAAAAAGTGAGATTTACGATTAAAGAAAAGAGAATGAATAAGGTTAAAAATTGTTTTGTGTATATATACATATATATGTTATATTATATAAATAAAATATATAAATATAAAGTTAACATATAAAAGTGAATATTTTATAAATACACACACAGTAGAGATATTAAATCATATTGAGATGTGTAAGGAGCTCATACTGAGTGCCTGGATAAAGAAATAGGTTGAGTATGTCAACTCTTCAGCAAAAGAGGAACAAAATAACTTCTAAAAAACTCCCCAGAGAACAAACATGCAGGCATCACCTACATTCTCTGCAGGATGAGCCAAGAAGGATTGACCATTGTCTAAATGTATCCCAGGTGCCTGAGATTTTAAAGATAAATGATATACAACAGTAGGTAAGACCCATTCACTTGGAGGTGAAAGTACAAGAATATTATGTCACGTTTGAGAAATAAGGCAGGATGGCAAAATCTCAGTCACCTAGAAATTATTTTTTGAAAATCTCAAACAAAACCTACTGTTTGTAGCCAATTCTCCATAGATCTCACATTTCTTTACATTTTGTGAGCAGAAGCACTCATTGCTTTTATTCCAGGCTGTCTTTTTAAGAATGTTTGTACGGCAAAAAGCCTGGGAAGTAAAAGATAGTGTCTCCCTCTAGAGCAAAAAGCAAGCATGGATTTTGTCTGGTAAAATAAAGATAAGTCCCGCAAGAGAAAGGATGGGCAGGCTTATCCCCATTATGAAAGATCTGGGTCCTCTAAATTTAGGGCTTGTCTCTCAACATAGCCCTTTTGGGCCCATTTGTGATTCCCAGTGAGTCTTGGGATTAGGGAAGATGATGCAAGTTTGTTGTTCTACTGTTCATGGAACTATGAATCATAAACTCCTTGGTGTTTGATTCCCCCAGCACCAGTGAAATCTGGCAGGCTAATTTGTGAGCTTGCAAGGAGAGTGAAATCTCAGATTCCTCACAGTACTTTGCAGTATTGGAGACAAAAATGGGGTAATTACAGATACATGGGTTTTGGGAAGTGAGAGGATGAGGGCTTTGTGGCACAAATACAGAGATTTAATAGGATGCTGGCAGGGATCCG
Source organism: Vulpes vulpes (assembly GCF_048418805.1). Classification (NCBI taxonomy): domain Eukaryota; kingdom Metazoa; phylum Chordata; class Mammalia; order Carnivora; family Canidae; genus Vulpes; species Vulpes vulpes. The sequence continues at coordinate 5,456,066 of NC_132783.1, read as the reverse complement.
TAACATATTGTGTCTTACAAAAATATTTGTTTACATTGGATTGGAAAGTTTAGAAAGAAAGAGAGAAACAGGGAAAAGAAGAAAAAAGGAGGGACTAAGGAAGAGGAGGGAGGAAGGAAAGACTGGAGGTTCTTTTATCACTAAGATTTTAGAAGAAATGCTTTAGGTAACTTCTTCTAAATCTGAAAATGTTTTACTAAGAAGATTCTCTTGGTTTGATACGTTCAACACTACTGTGATCCGCTGGTTAATAAGTGTTTTGATGCGTTTAACAATATGTGGTTTTTGAGAGTACACTGCTTAAAATATTGCGGCTATACAAAGTGATGGATCTATAAAGTTCAGCTCTAGGCTTTTCATTATTTCCGATTAACAAGACTGACCTAGATACACTTCCCAACAAAAGTTGACTTTCTACTTTAAAAAAAAAAATTAAAAAAAATAAATAAATAAAATCTGTTCATATAGCTATTCGATTTCTTTACATAGCATTCCAACGTATACGATTTGCAGCAAAGCCATTTTGCGTGTGAGGTAGAATAATCTTCATCCTCCTTCTCAATAGGAAGTACCGAAATCAAGAGATTTATGAGAAGTTTGAAATGATGACATAAATGATGAAGAAATTTTGCTTTGCTCAATTAAAAAATACATATGAAAAACTTTTAAGAAAAGCAAGAGTAAAAAAGAAAGAAAAGCAATAGTATTATAATTTTATAGATCTTCTTTTATTTTGTTGATGAAAGAGTGGGAAATATCTTAAAAGAGACATTTTGGTTCGTACGGTGTCAAAGGCCACATTTTAAAGAGGTCTCAGCAGATTCTGCAAAAAAACATAAAGAAGATGATTGAAAAGAATAATGAACATATTCATGTGCTAGGTTTCATACTGAGTCTTCAAATCCTGCGGTTTATTTGAGCTTCCTTTAAAAAAAAAAAGTATTCTTTGGTTAACATTCATTAACCATACCCTGCTGATAACAAGAAATACATTTAGTAGGCAGCTGGATGAGAGTAAATGTAGCAGAGTTGAAATTGTCCTGGACTAGTGATCCTAAGACCTACTTTTCTCCAACTCCACTGATTAAACGTTACCAAATAAAATGTATATAAAAATTATCTTTAAATTAGTTTGCATGTATTTTTATCAATGATGCCGTCAAATAAATATTGGATGGCTAACTAAATAATCGGGGAAAGCTCTGTGCACGCATGCGTGTGTGTGTGTGTGTGTGTGTGTGTGTGTGTACTCTAGAGGTCAAGGGTAGGCTGCCCTTAGCTGGGCTACAGTGGAATATATACTATTTTCAACTTGAAAACAATCAGGGCACAAAAGACTCAGGGAGAAACTTTGATCTCCCCAACAGCCTGAAAAGAATTTATTTATTTATTTATTTTTTCTAAAAAGAATTTAGACAGAGGACCTGTACCAGGAAGAGATCTGTTAATAGAAATTTCTCTTTACCTAAGGGATTTATCTGCATAACAGGCCACCTTCATTTTCCAAACATCTCCTCTCACCTTCCTGTTAATGGTTTCCTCCCCTTTATATCCCAGTTAGGTACCTCTCTCCTTACTTAGCTCAGGGTGTTATACAAGCCTCATGTTTCTTTGGAAATTTTATGTCACACACACACACACACACACACACACACGCACACGCACACGCACACAGGCACATGCATATACATATATACATCTCTGTACCTAAGTGCGTATATGTGTGTGCCTGAGGGGGAGAAAATGAGAGAATATATATGTGTATATGTAAGTATATACATAAAATACACACAAACACACAGATCATTTATGACTTTGACCTGTGGATCTTAGTATTCAATCCATCAGCCCTGAATTGGGCCTAATAACTGATACTATAATCTCATATTGGAGAAATTGAGGGATACAAGAAAAAGTAATTTTATTTAAAAACATAATTTAAATAAAAACTCATAATTTCCTAGCTTAGTTGAAACCACAATATGGTTATTAATCCTCTCTGGTCAACATCATCCTTTAGAAACTTTTCTGAAGGGCACCCTGGGTGGTTCAGCAGTTTAGCGCTGCCTTCAGCTCAGGGTGTGATCCTGGAGACCCAGAACCGAGTCCCATGTCGGGCTCCCTTGCATGGGGCCTGCTTCTCCCTCTGCCTGTGTCTCTGCCTCTCTCTCTCATTGTGCTTCTCATGAATAAATAAATAAAAATCTTTGAAAAAAAAGAACTTTTCCGAACACTTTTTTTTGGTCATTAAGAAGCTACAAATCTATCCATTTTAATTATTAAATCTGTGTCTACAGGATATTTTCCTCTTCTGATATCTTACTGTTGAAAGCTGAGTTACATGTACTCATCCAATTTCTAGCTCAAGAAATATATTCTATCAATTATGTCCTCTTATTCTGTGTTGGAATCGCAACCTCTCTACCAGTTTCTTCAAGTTATACTGTAATCTGTTCAAGTTCTATCCCATAAAACAACCTCTTCCACTTTTGCTATCCCATTTCTTTCCATGTCAGGCACATATCCTATACAGTTTTCAGATTTCTGTTGCAATTCATAAATCATGGCAATCTAGCATCTCCACAATGACCTGATTGCGAACTTCAGTAGGAATTTTTCTGTATCTTCCTGGACCTTTCAGGTAAATTCAGCATTCTTTCTTTTTAAATTTTCTGAACTCACAGAAATGTGCTCTCCTGATTCTTCTCCTACTCAGTGTTTACTCTCTTAGTTTTTAAAAAGCTGATCCTCTTTCATTGTCTTTCTTTTTTTTTAATAATAAATTTATTTTTTATTGGTGTTCAATTTGCCAACATACAGAATAACACCCAGTGCTCCTCCCGTCAAGTGCCCACCTCATTGTCTTTCTCTTAAATGTCAATGTCTTTGCAATTGATCCTTAAAATCTCCTTTTAAAACACTATAACAACGCTCTTATGATTTTGTCCAGCTTTTTTAACAACAGGTACTAAATCTTTGCTCGAGTCAAGATCACTCATATTATTGTTTATGAGATTTAGTAGATGCATATTAAATATCTTACTAAATATTAACTGAGGTATCCCAGAAATATTTGCAGTGCATCATTTCTGAATTCAACTAATCATAATTTCCCTGAGTTATTTTTCTTGAATTTCCTTTTTGTTGGCTTTCTAATTTCCAGAGAGAAACTTATGTCAAGTTAGATCCTTCCCCATCCATTTTCTCCACATCAAATTGGTCATCAAGACTCTTAGTGAATTTTCCTTGCTATTTATCAAATCTATCCATTATTCCATTATTTTTTTTATTTTGGTCATCAAGACCAAAATAAAATATATTGGTCATCAAGACTCTCAGTGACTTTTCCTTGCTATTTATCAAATCTATCCATTATTCCATTATTTTATTTTTTTATTTTGCTGGTTAGCTCAATCTCTTATCAACTCTCTTGCAAATGTTTCATAGCCTCTTGTTTCTAGTCTTTATCTCTCCTTCTGGTTTACTCTTCCCATTGCCACCAAGTTGATTTTTTAAAAACAATTCCCCTGCTTATAATGCTTAGGACTTATAATTGTTTACACTCTAAAGCCCGTACCCTGCATTTAGCTTACAGAATCCTTTTTGATATGGTCCCTATTCAAACCTTTTGCCTCATTTTTTAAAATTTATTTTATGATTTAGTGGAATAAATATTTTATACCTCCAATTTTTATATGTAATATTTCTTCAGCTAGGAATAATTATACACGTACACACGCATACTCAAACGCACACGTTTTCTCTCCGTAGGGTACTCCTAATCAGCTTGGCATGGATAATTAGAAAAGCTTCTTTACATACATACACAGATTTAATTACTATATTTATACATTTAACATACTAATTATTGAATTTGCCATATTGCGCTGCGATGTATGCATATCCATATATATTTGCTTACCTTAATGTTTTTTTGTTTGTTTGTTTGTTTGTTTGTTTTACCTTAATGTTCTAAAGGCCGTTTCATGCAGAGAGTATCTTGTTCTTTCCTGCATCTTCTGTGACTGGTATGAAAAGATTCAAAATATGTATGGTGAATAAATAAACGGATAAGCATTTATCTTTCTGATGAATGACACGATACATTACTAGTGTGGAAAGGAGATGAATCATCATCAATACTTATGCTTATAAAATTTCATGAATAGTAGAAAGCACACTGTAAAGAACCTGAGCCCTCTCTGCTTTGCAATTAATGTACAGATATGCTTCTCAGTTGGCTCTGTCATATTGTTAATGACAAATATCACATGCGACTATCTCTAAATAAAATTTAGTCCTCTGAGTATAGGTTACTGAAAACATAGACATTCCTTATCCTGTAACTAGACTGTATTAAAGATTTTTCTTTTAATTCAAGCATTTGGAACTCGAGTACTTTTTTTTCTATGAAAGGAGTGTTGTGGACTACTGTTAATTTTTTCAGGAAGGTCACAAAAGGCAATTTACCCATAAACTGTTCAATCATAATGGTGAGTTCCTTTTCAATCGTACTTAATTACTACTCTGAAATGAGTCTGATCAAAACCAGATATTTTCTCCCTCTGAAGGACTGAGAGTCTCCAACTCTCAAAGTGTTCTTTAATCAGAATGTCAAATCTTTAGGGAAACAAAAGCAAAAATGAACTATTAGGGCTTCATCAAGATAAAAAGCCACATGGTGAAGGAAACAATCAACAAAACTAAAAGGCAACCTATGGAATGGGAGAATATATTTGCAAATGACCTTTCTGATTAAGGGTTAGTAACCAAAATATATAAACAACTGATACAACTCAACACCCCAAAAACAAATATTCCAGATAAGATATGAATAGAAGTTTTTCCAAAGAAGAGAAGCAGATGGCTAACAGACATGAAAAGATGTTCAACATCACCCATTATCAGTGAAATACAAATCAAAACCATGACGAGATACCACCTCACACCTGTCAGAATGGCTAAAATTAACAATACAGGAAACAACAGATGTGGAGAGGATGCACAGAAGAGGAAGCCCTCCTACACTGTTGGTGAGAGTGCAAAATGGTGAAGCTACTCTGGACGACAGTACAGAGGGTCCTCAAAAGGTTAAAAATAGAGCAACCCTATAACCCAGCAATTGTACTACTAGGTATTTACCCAAAGGATACAAAAATATAGATTCTAGGGACTACATGCACCCTAATGTTTATAGAACCCTAATGTCTATAGTCAACAGTAGTCAAATTATGGAAAGACCCCAAATAGCCATTGACTGATAGATGGATAAAGAAGAGATGGTATATATATATCTCCAATATTATATATATATATATATATATATATATGGAATATTATTCAGTTCTCAAAAAAGAAGGACATCTTACCATTTCATTATAACAATGTGGATGGAACTAGAGAGTATTATATTAAGTAAAATAATCCAGAGAAAGACAAATACCATATGATTTCACTCATATGTGGAATTTAAGAAACAAAACAGATGAACATACATGAAGGAGAAAAAAGGAGAGGCAGGCAAACCATAGGACTTAACTATAGGGACACCTGGGAGGCTCAGTGGTTGAATGTCTGGCTTTGGCTCAGATCATGATCCCAGGGTCCTGGGATCGAGTCCCACATCGGGTTACCCACAGGGAGCCTGCTCCTTCTGCCTATGTCTCTGCCTTTCTCTGTGTCTCTCATGAATAAATAAACAAAATCTTAAAAAAAAAAAAAAGACTTAACTATAGAGAACATACTGCGGGTTGCTAGAGGGGAGATGGGCAGAGGATGTGATAATGACTGATGGATATTAAGGAGGACACTTGTGATGAGCACTGGGTTTTGTATGTAAGTTGTATTAGTGATGAATCACTAAATTCAACTGAAATCAATATTATGGTACATGTTAACTAATTAGAATTTAAATAAAAACTTGCAACAGATGAAAAAGACAAAAATATTTTAAAAATTAAAATTAAAGGCCCTTGTAAATGTGTGTTTGTCCAAAGCTCTCAAAAAAGAAAAAAAGAAAACGAAAGAAAGAATGCTGAATCATTGGCAAGGAATGCATTGGATTCAAGGACTTAGATTCAAGGTTTTTATATTCTAATAGGTTATCTACATTTTTGTAATAGCTTTTTCATACAGCTGAAAGGTAACATCTAGTTTAAACCCATGACATTTATATTTCCATCATATCTTACATATTGTTGTAGATATTGTAGAAGAAACACAGAGGTCTAAAACTAAGTTGGAGGGCATTGAGAAAAATGGAGAACTGAATGCCCCCACATTTTTATCATATAAAATACTCAATAATACTAGATGTGGCTAAAAAATGTAAGATGAGGATATTTCATATGTGTTCTTTAATGTTGTGCTAAGATTTATACCCTTAAACAGAATGCATTAAGATGTCATTAGAAGTTTTGGGCTATAGAAAGTTTAAATAGGAAGTGGTAGATATGAAAGCATGGAAGGGACAATGACAGCTAGAGGACCCATTAGGTTATTGCAATAGTTTAATCTCTTTGCTTAAAATTGAGGAACAATGATCAAATGTCTCCAAAATAGGAACTAAAACCTACATAAGGACAAAATACTCTGAAACTTCACATATAATGGTTTCATAAGACAATGAGGGTTATTCATCCTTAAAACACCCATACTTGGAGGAATTACTACCTTTAAATTATGCATGAAAGCATAAGGTACCTAACAACAAATAACCATCATTGGAGAAAATATCTCCTTTTCATGTCTACCACAATGAAGTATAATCAGGATGTACGGAAATATTCAATAAGAGGATGAAAATGCTTTGAGAAATATGTGACTTCCCCATCTGTTATACAGAAAACATGGGTGGTTATACAACATATGTAAGTATGTTAACTCTGAAAGTCTGAAAATAATGCTCCTGACTAACAAAAAAAAATTAACCTAACAAGAAAAATAAAGTTGAAAAAAAAAATGAAACTAACAGATGCTTGAAGAAATCATGATATTAAGGATATTGAGGCAAGCTTAAATTTTGGGAGCACTGACATCCCCCTCTACGGTGGTTGCTTATAAGAAAATACTAAGCTCCACGAAGAAATGTGAGAAGTAAAATATTTGGTGGTAGCATATATGTCATTGCACTCTGGCATCTTCCTTTTTAAGATTTCACAGTGGAAGATTTACAAGCATGTAGTGGTTACATTTAGAGAAAACTCTCTAAATGTGATGTTTACTAAATGACCCTTTTTTGGCAAGTTGAAAGCTATGTAACTTTGGCTACTGAATCCTCAGTAAACTATAACCCTTAGATATCTGTTGTAGCAATAATTTTCTCTTCTGGCCCATGACCTGACAATCAAGCCATTGGTAAGTGCCAGGAAGATGCACATATTCTCACCTTCAGCCATTTTTTTCTTTCATATAAAGTGGGTGGCCAGGTGCAATGCTCATAGTTCTGCCTAATGGGAAGGTATTTTCCTTACTGTCTTTCAAAATCACCCCTGAAAATGACTGTCATAAAGCCGACATCCATTCTTAGCTTTTGCCTTTAAATCAAACTGAACTGTCCACAAATCAGAAGTTGTTGGAAATTTCCTCCTCTGTTAGCTTTCTAGTAAGGATTTCTTATCCCCTGCCCCCTCTCCCCTCCACGATGATCATCATAGATGAGAACTGGGAAATGACTCTGGTACAACTGGAGTGGAGGGCCAAGGGAGTCGGGGAATCCCTGCTCAATCAGCTCTTTCATGTCTACTCTTTTGGTTCAATTTCCATTTTAGAACAAACTGCTATGTGGACCTGGCTGATTTTATGACTTGGAGGGGGTCTCAGGCTATTTGGACTGCTGTAACAAATACCACTAACCGGGTAGTTTATAAACAAGAGACATTTATTTCTTACAGTCCTAGAAACTGGAAATCCTACATCAGGGTGTCAGTGTAGTTAGGTAAGAACCCTCTTTCAGGTTACAGACTTTCATTGTATCCTTACATGGCATATTGACCTAAGAGCACTGATCCCATTCATGAGGGTTTTACTCTCATGGCCTAATCACCTCCCAAAGGCCTCATCTGCTAATGCTATCACCTTTAAGAATTAGGATTTTGACATATGAATTTGGGGGAGACACAAACATTCAGACCAGAGAAGAATGTCTGCTAGAACCCAGATCATAGTAGCATGGTCACTCGGTGGCCTGTCATCTAGGGTTTCCATCTCTACAAAGTCCTAGAAACATGCCAAGAGTTACTTCTAGAAAGGCACATAAATAGAATTCCAGGGGACTTTTTTGTCATTTTTTCAACAGGCACTTGACAAATACCACATATTCTATATTTTTCTAACACCATAGGGTTTAAGGTGCCATATGGACCTAGTAGTAGAAGAGCTTTCCGAACAGCCTAGACCTGTGGCAGCGCCCTTTTGTTCTCTAAGTGCCACTCAAAATGTGGTAGCGTCTGATATTCAAATCGCCATCACTCAGGATGTCAGGAGCGGTGTTCCTAGGTCTGGAACACGTTGCCTCCAGAACTCAAAAGAGGTCTCTCAAGAGCTGTGTTCCAATCATTGTGGTTAGGGATGGATATGCCCCACAATAAGAAGTGACTGAAGTCACAGGTCACTGAATCTTAATTCTACTCTTTGGAGCATGTGTGTGTGATAGAACAAAGCTCTAATAGTGTAGTTACCTACCTCTTGCTCATCCTGGCTGGTCAACTCGATACCTTCGTTATAATGAATCAGCGTGATATCCTATGGGATTCCAAGTGGTACAGACCTCTTCAGAATATGGTAGAAGGTAGAAGAGCTCATATATCACTTACGCAGCACTGTCAGTGAATCCTGTGGTCCATCTTAGGCGAATGTAAACCGTCTCCGATCCTCTTGGCTAACCAGATCTCAGGCCTTATAAATCCTCTCTAGTAACAATTCCACGGCTATCACAGAAGCTGTGACTGGGGCTGTCACTTGGTTGAGCTTGCAATAGTCTCCAGTCATTTTCTGTGACCCTTCCAGTTTGCGCAGGTACCAGATTAGTGAAAGAAATGTTAAGGAACATTATTCTTAATACTTTAGGTTTTTATGGGAGAACTAATATTTGTCATGCCCCCCTGCTCAGGATATAATACTACTTTCAATTTATTTCTTTGAAGTCATTTTTTTAGGGTTTCTACTTGGTATTCCCCAAAGGCCAAGTACCCAATGTGAGGCTTATTCCAATTACCAAGTATATCAATTCCAATATTACACTCAGGAAGTTAGAAAATGACCACTGGACGGGGATGTAGACTGAGGAGGCCCGCTGTGAGCTGGGCTTCAGCCAAAACTCCATTTACTGCCTGGCCCTGATAGATCTCCATTATGAGTGAGACCATGATGATACTTTAGGTCTCTGGGTATCAATGCCAACTCAGACTTTATACCCAATAATCTTCAAAATGTGTAAGAACCACTTTTTCCAGTGGACTTGAATAAATGACCCTAGTTTCCTTTGGGCAAGGCCTGGAAGAATTATTATTATTGTATGTATTCATTGCAGGGTTGCAAGTTCCTCCATTTTAGGAATCTAGAGACCAGTTCATTTAATAGATTTCAGTTTGAAAAACTGCCTCAGGACTGAGACCTAAAAAATCACACTCTCAGTGTCTAGCTCCTCTAATTCTTGCCTCTTTCTAGTTGTGGATATTAAATAACACCCCTTTCAGCTGCTTTTCTACTTTGTGCCTCAGACCACCACGTTCTGTGAACCATTTCCACAGCTTTTTGTGGGTCAATCCTTTTCCTACCGCCTCCAACCTTGCTGCTGCTTATTGTAATTTCCATTTCACGGCCTATTTTGTGGCTAAGTGGTGCTACCTGGTCACAAGTACTTTGGGGTCTAATCATCTCCATGTGGAACTCAGCTCCGTGACCCACTCCTCCCCTGCTCTTAGTCCTGGTCTGCAAAAGAAATGAACGCAGTGATGCTGGTGCTCCTCCCACAATGCGCACCTCATGTGTCCCTGGGCCCTGATGCCCAACATAATTTGTAGTGTTTTTTTCCACTTCACATAATATTATCCAATTCAACGTGTCCACTTAGCTTCAGCCTCTTTATTTTTTGCTCTACCCTCTACCAGGGCAACTTCATCATTTGCACATCACTCCACACTGACCATTGATTTTTTTTCCAGGCTTCTCAAAGTCACCCCAGCAGTGCGTTCACTCCATCCCTCAGTGTCTTTGCCAGAATGTTAAACACTGAGTCCCCAGGAAGTGCTCCAAAGTCAATGAATTCTTCTTTATCTTGTCGTATATTCTGAATCCCTTGATCAAATTCCGATCTCAGAGGTAGTCTCCTGTCTCTTGTCCACGGTACCTATTTCTTACTAGTGTTTGGGTGTATGATCTTCTTCCTCCTTCATCCCCTAGTTATTGCCCTACCATCCACAAGAAAAAGTTGAGCACAGCTTCTTGGGAAACTCCTCTACCTGTTCTCCTGAGAAGAAATTTCTTTGGTGTCTTTAGCACAGGTGATATGCTAGCTCTTACTAGGGAAAGATGAGCACCTCCCCAAGTCCTGAGAACTCAGGAGGCTCTGTAGAGACAATATCCTTGGGGCAAAAATAGAGTATTTCTGTCCCATATGTCATGGTCCAGTCCAAAGCTCTTCCATCTAGAAGTCTGACCTTAGCATACTAAATGTGTTTTGCCTAAATATCTAAATGTTTCTAGAGCTCTGCAACCTTCAGTCCCCTACACAGTTGTCTGCTCTTCCTCTGCAACAGATAAAAGCCACTTTTAACTTACCAGAAGACCACTCTGACTCCTACCCCTAGACTTTAATTACTGGTCCTCAGCTTCTTATTATCCCTCTGGAGGCCATAAAGACAACTAGACAGTAATCATCCATTCCACTGTCTTCATAGGCTTTGTTCCCTCTGTATCTTCAAATGCTTCAATTATCTCACTTTTAAGACCTTTCTCCTCCACTGGAGCATCCTCCAAGGTTATGATTAATGAAGGACATGGAAATTGTGCTACCAAGTCAGTGCAGGTACTGTGCTCACATACCACTCAGATTTTCTCCATTTTGCCCACCAGATAGTCTCTCACACATTTTCTGTGTTAACCCCACTACTTCATAACAAGAACGCCTAACATCCCAGTTTGCCTTGTTGAAACCAGTGGTCTGGGTATTCACAGTCTGTTGTGGTTCCCTACAAATATTAGGACTGTTTTTTTTTTTTTTTTTTCAGAAATGTCTTTGGAATTTTGATAGAGATTGCATGGAATCTGTAGGTGGCTTTAGAAATATGGGCCTTTTAACAACATTAATTCCTCTAATTCATGAATTTTTTCCACTTATTTCTATTATCTTCCATTTCTTTCATCAATGTCTTAGTTTTCAGTGGATAGCTCATTCAATTTCTTTTTTAAACTTATTAGTAAGTATTTTATTCTTTTTTATTCAATTGTAAATAGGATTGCTTTCATTATTTCTCTTTCTGATAGTTTGTGGTTGACATACAGAGATGCAAATGCCTTTTTTTTATTATTTTTTAAAGTTTTTATTTATTTATTCATAAGAGACAAAGAGAGAGAGAGAGGAAGAGACATAGGCAGAGGGAGAAGTAGGCTCCATGCAGGAAGCCGATGCAGGACTGGATCCCAGGACCCCAGGGTCACACCCTGAGCCAAAGGCAGAGAGTGAGAGAATACACTGGGTGCATGCACATTGTGCACACAAGTGGACAAGGAGGGGGTAGATAGAGAGGGAAAGAAAGAGAATCTTAAGCAGGCTCCATGACCAGCATACACCCAACTCAGGGCCTGACCTCAGGACCCTGAGATATAACCTGAGCCAAAATCAGGAATTGGATGCTTAACCAACTGAGCTACCCAGGTACTGCCTAGCACTCCCATTTCTGGGTATATATTCAGAGGGATTCAAGTCATTATCTGGAAGAAATATCTGTACTCCAATGTTAATAGCATTAGAAGCATAAAGAAGATGCCATATATATATATATATATATATTCATATATATGTATATATGTGTGTGTATATATATATATAAATGCACTTATATGTATATATATATATTATACACACACACACACACACACACAATGGAATATGATTCAGTCTTTAAAAAGAGGGAAATCCTGTTAATTGTGACAACATGGATGAACCTGGAAGGTATTATTCTAAGTGAAATAAGCCAGGAAGAGAAAGACAAATACTGAATACTGCAAGATATCACTTATATATGGAGTCTTAAAATAAACAAACAAACAAACAAACAAAAAACAATAAAAAAAAACAGAAAAACAAAAACCAGCCAGGGCTGGGGGAGGTTGGTAAAATGGTCCACACTTTCAGTTATAAGATGAATAAGTTTTGAGAAGTATGGGCATTTTAACATGGTGACTGTAACTGAAAACATTGTATTATCCAATTAAAATTTGCTGAGAATAAAACTAAAATACTCTTACTATAAGAATAAAAAGTATATAATTGAGATGATGGCTGTTAGTTAATTAACTCAATGTTAGGGAATCCTTTCTTGTGATATTCACAAATCTAATCATCAAATTATCAGATTATATACTTTAAGTATCTTACCATTTTGTCAGTTACATCTCAATAAAAATGCGGGAAAAAATCTGTAATTAAACTAAGTACCACTGGTACCTAGGTGGCTCAGGGGGCTAAGCATCTGCCTTCGACTCAGGTCACAATACCTTGACCCTGGGATCCACCCTTGTCAGGTCTCCATGCTTGGTGGGGAGGTCTCCATGCTCTCCCTCTGTAACTCCCCCTTCTTGTGCTCACTCTCTCTGTGTCAAATAAATAAATAAAATCTTAAAAAAAATAAAAAATAAAGTTAAGTACCAGAAAATGCCCTTAGAACCTCCCCCCAAAAAACCCTGTGTTCTGGGCATTATTGTTAATAGTGCCCTTTCTCATTCTCAAGTCTACTTTGCATGATCAATTATATGGTCATCCCAATTAGAACACGACTCCCCTGCATCTTATGCACATCCCAGATGTACACTCTTCACTCTATTGGTAATAAAGCTGCAATTTATTGAGCTGTTCTATGCCAGAGATACATCTTATATACAGTATCTCATTTAATCCAATAAACTATCATCACTCATCTCTAAGAGAGATTAAATAATTTCTCAGATATTATCCCGCTGATAAGGGGTAGGAACAGAACATGAAGGCAGATCAACCTGACTCCATAATTTCTGTATTATAATGCTTTCTGCTTATCTTTATGGACATGCTCTTTTAATAATTAACTGAAAATGGTTCCATTTCGGTCACTAATTTTTCTAGACCTTAGTTGCCTCATCTCTCAAAGGAAGAGATTGTGTATATAATCTCAAATGTTTCTTTTAAATCTAAAATCCTATAACCTAAATTAAGAAGCTAGTCTTATTTCCATGGCTATCAAAGTGGTTACTGTAGCCCAAATTTTGTCAAGCAAGGGAGGAACATACCCAAATTAGGAATATAGTTGAATATGAATTCTTTTAAAAGCCACCGTCAGATTTTTTTTTTTTTTTTTTTTGGAAAATTCAATCATTCTCTAAAAATCGACATTTCTGCAAGGCCAGTGCCTTAGAGATAACTTAATATTGTTCAGTAATACCAAGTACTGAGGCATAGCCATTCTTTTTCTTTAATTTGTATTTTTAGTGTAGTTTCAATAATCAAATGGTTCTATAAAGGCTATTAAAAGCCTATTAATAGCAGTCCCGTGCTCTTATCCCATTCTCTTTAGCTCTTTCTTTAGACATTTATCTTCATATCTATAAATGATATGCTTATAGTGTTACTCTGTAATTTTTTTAAGCCAACATCTATTGGATTCCTACTATGAAAATTAACGACTCAATTCTCTCTCTTTCTCCAGGTTTCACACCACGGTTGCTGTGTGCACTCACACATGCCACACTTCTCACCTCCTTCTCAAAATACGTGTATAGTGTCTCATTGTTACTTTACTATTCAGGGTTGATATAAGGGTGTGAAGACCAAGGGCAATTAAGCCTCACTATGCATCAGGGTGGTGTTTCCCTTCCGGTAGAACTTTGGTTTCTGAGACAATTATTTTTTACTAATGATTTGCTCAGCTATCCAGGAACCTATCACTAATTGACTCTAAAATCTCTTCTGTTAGTGTCAACCTCCCCCAACTACATTCAAACACATCAGATACTTCACTTAATTTCTTAAGGGAAATCTTTCCTTGGGGTTGCTTAATGTCTCCAAAACTTGTGCCTGAGGATCTTCCTCTCTCATCCTGGAGAAGCCTTTCTCCCCATCTTACATTGGATCTTCTTCCTAGATCACATAGGTTTCTCTTTTCTTTCTTTCTTTCTTTCTTTCTTTCTTTCTTTCTTTCTTTCTTTCTTTCTTTCTTCTTCTTCTTCTTCTTCTTCTTCTTCTTCTTCTTCTTCTTCTTCTTCCTTTCTTTCTTTCTTCTTCTTTCTTTCTTTCTTTCTTTCTTTCTTTCATTTCTTTTCTTTCTTTCTCTTTCTTTCTTCTTTCTTCTTTTTCTTTCTTTCTCTCTCCTTCCCTTCTTGGTTTACTTCTTTATTTTAGTGAAACACATCAAGCAGTGACTTCCTGAGAAATTAAGCAATGAAGATCACTTTGAGACGAAATGTCTCAATTTTTTTCCACCATATTTGATTTTGGATTTAATTATAGTTTACAAACAATCTCCCGCAGGGTTTTGAAGGTGCTGCTTTTTATTTTCTCCTGGTAGCTTGTGATATCAAGATGTCTGAAGCCATTCTGATTCCAGATCCTTTTTATGTGACCTGGATCTTCTCCCTTTCTGGAAATTTTTAAGACCCTCTCTTTGTCAAATTTCAGTTTTCCAGATTTTCAATTTGATATGCGTTGGTACAGGGAGTACTGGGTACCAGGTGGCTTATTTGTACCTAGAAAACATGTTCTACTGTTTGGGGAGACTTTCTTAGATGGTTTCTTTGATATTTCATGCTCACCCTGTCCTTTCTTTGCATTTCAGAAGAATTGTTTTCAGGAAAGGGACCACTGCTCCTCTAATTTTCCTAACTTCTCTCAAGTATTTCTCACCAAGTTTTCTATTTTCCAACTTTCAATTTTATCTTCCAACTTTTTGAATGAATATTTTAAAACAATTACTGAACACACACATGCATTCATGTCTTTTTTAGCTCTCCAAAAACTCATTTGTTTCATGGCTTATAATACCTTCTCTTATTTCTCTGAGTACATTAATAGATTATTTGATTTTTTTTTATCCCTGAATAGTTTCTGCTTTCTTAGCATTCCTTTTAACTTATTCCTGTTGTGCATTTTGGTCTACCTCACCTATTAGAGCCTCCTTCCAATTAATGATCTCTATTTGCCAGTATTTATGATTAGTACACTAAAAAGAGACTTGGAAATTCTCCGGGCAGGGTGCAACCTATGGACTGGCAATGCCTCAGGTAAGATACTTCTCTCTCCTCCCTGTGAGCATTAGACTTCTCTGTAAACATTCTGATGGCCAAGAAATAAAAGGAGCAGAAAGTAATAATTCTTAGTATGTAAACTAGCATGCAATCCTCTATTTTTAATGGCAAATGTCCTTTAAAGTGAAAGATAGAAAGAAAGGAAATGTTTCTTATTTGCTGTTATCTTTATTCTAATTATTCCTAAATTGTTAGGTATCTATGTAAAAGTTAAATATGAATGCCTCCTAGATAAGTGTATTCAACATACAAATAAAAATATAAAGAACTTTAAAGATAGAATTTGCAGATAAAGATGTAAAGCCATATGGCAAGATGTACAATATGGTGTAGTACGTTTTATGTATTCATGTAGAATGCCAAGTCACACTTGACAAAGTCTTCCTGTCAGGATCAGGTTGGAGCTCAAGATAATCACAGTTCTCCCAAGAACTACCCATATTTCTGTTCTATAGCAGAAAGTCCATTCACCATCTACAGTCTGATTTTGGAGAATTAAAATTCCTTTCCATCCCATCCATTCACTAGAGACTGTATTGTATTTGGGGAGCTGTTGTTGGTTCCTTCATGATAATAACCTGCAAAGTCTTTACTAAGAATTAGACATTGTTATTCTCTGCTATTTTATTTTTCACCAAGGATATAATATCAAAACATCTCTATTGTTTCTTTTCTCATTATTTTTCAGTATTGAGACCAAAGATAAATCCTCACATGAGAAGAATGACATCAAGATAATCATTTCAAAATCTTCAGTGAAGGGGTAGCCCGGGTGGCCCAGCGGTTTAGCACCACCTTTGGCCCAGGGCGTGAACCTGGAGACCCAGGATCGAGTCCCACATTGGGCTCCCTGCATGGAGCCTTCTTCTCCCTCTGCTTGTGTCTCTACCCCGCCACCCCCCGTCTCTGTGTGTGTGTGTCTCTCATGAATAAATCAATAAAAACTTTTTAAAAGAATCTTCATGAAGATTGAGCTTACACATTTGATTCATCTCTTTAGATCAAGTTCACAGGTTCTGTCGTAGGATGTATGATGGGTGTTGGAATGAAGGAGTTAATGAACTTAATTGAAAGCTTTTTCAATATGAGAGAGGCTGGTTTATAATGTATGTAAATCTTTATAAAGTGTTCTCCGTTGAGCCAGATGTGGATTATGCCAATGTCTACTTCTATGTGGATATCAGATCTCATAAAATCAAAACATATACAATTCAGCAAGCCAGAAGTATTTCTATCTTCTCTAAACTACATGGAAACTCTCTACAGTGAGGAGTTGGGGGGACCCATGTAGTGGGAACTTTTGCTTTACCAATTTGTTGTGAATTTGGTACTGTAATACATATTTTGTGATTCTAACCTGTCTTAATAGAATATACCTGATCTGTAGAAGTTTATATTTTCACCATAGCACAGTGAGGTTTTAGAACGCTTTGGCAAGTGAGACGGTCCTTCATGAAAGCATGTGGCACTTTGTCTTTAATCTTTCCCTACAGAGGAAGATTATGTTCAGTTATTCAGAAAAGTTCTTACTATTCATCAATGGACTTGCTCCCTTGCTTTCTTTAAACTGGTAGAGAGATTTTACTATATATAAAAAGTAGCCCAACTTGTTTACCTCGTCAGCTACTGTGACTTGGCAAGGGAAGATCCAGGTAGTAGATGGACGAGGACAGCACTCTGTGCTCACTGCCCAAGTGCCCCGGTTTAAGTTGAAACTCTCTTTTTGAAAACTCTGGACTGATACTGACTACTCCATTTTTGACTAGCTCTCAATCAGTACAGCTTTTCTATTAATATGAGAAATTCAGGGGATCCCCGGGTGGCTCAGTGTTTGAGCATCTGCCTTCGGCCCAGGGCATGATCCTAGAGACCTGGGATCAAGTCCCACATTGGGCTCCCTACATGGAGCCTGCTTCTCCCTCTGCCTGTGTCTCTGCCTGTCTCTCTCTCTCTCTCTGTGTCTCTCATGAATAAATAAATAAAAATCTTTTGTTTTTTTTAAATATGAGAAATTCAATGATCTGTGTTTACCCTATACATGTCTCATATTCATGTATTTACCTTGAATTAAAACCCACTATGAATTAAAAACCCACTATGGACCAAGAAGAAGGACACCTAAAGTATTACTACGTATAAAACAATAACAACAATAAATATTGCTCATAAACGTTATTGTCCAGAAAGCTCATCAGCAGTATTCCTAAGAAATAAGTTAAAACCCACTTTATATTGATTCATATTGCCATAGTTCAGGCAATGCTATTAACTGGGTTTATTAATACTGATTTTGATACTTTAAGGCAGGCTATGAAAATGCTATGCACATGGACAACAAGCTCTCCTGATAGAGGAGTAGAGTGAGAAGGAATAAATAAGCACCAAATAGAAGAGTGCATAAATAAGCAAATGCAGTCTACTGTAATATAAATCCTCTAGATGAGTCAAGCTTAGGGGGAAAAAATGTTTGTTCAAGTTCCACAATCCTTTGCTTTGTATTTTTGCTACAAATTTTTGCTCTAAGTTTATACAGGACTATTTTGACAGTGGTATGGAATACACAAAACCCTCCCTCAGAAATTGCTTATTTTCTGTTTATTTTGATATTTAAAGTCTTAGAGAAATGCAAGTTCTCCTTTAATCCTTTTTTTCTTTACAAATAGCTTATTTCCAGAAGTATATAGAAGGATCCATTTATCTTATGTCAAAGTGTATCTAAGAGTCTATAATAGGCTGTATTCAGAAATACTCTAATTAATCATTTTTTACATAAACTAATTTGGATTTGTTCAAATATAAATAAGGTTAATTCAGTTACCTTTTTCACCATTTCCCAATTATTGTCATCGAAAATCACTGATTACCAATTAAACCTAGTTGTGATTGCTCTACATAGAATTTGATTTAAAATTAAATACTTTGATTGGCTATTAAGGACAAACTCTATGATAGGAATGTGCAGTAAATCAGAAACTGGAATTGCAACTTTCCAATGGCTTATCAATATAAGCAGGTTGTTTAGACCAAAGCACTTATCCCTCCCTATGTAAACCAAATTTAAATAAGCCATTGAATATTTAAGTTTATATTCTCATTTCACATTTAATACAAATAAATCAGCCTCTAATCTGTAGAGAATTAGAGTGTGTGGGTTCATTTGCCTCTCGCTTACCCATCTGCATAGGTGGCAATGCTCTTAGAAAAAGAGAAGTCTAAGATCAGAACGCAATCTTGTGGGGTGGAGGCATTTTGAGTGTAGTTCCTTTATTTTGGGAGGTCCTGCGGATCCTATGTCAACTATAGGATTTTAGGCCAGAGATATTCATAACTAGCAAGCCAATAGGATAAAGAGAAATTACTTTCAGGGAAAATAATCGAGTTCATGCAAAATAACATAGAATGAAAAATACAAATAAAGCTCAAGGTGGGGAAAGATTTTTAAATGAACATGAACTCAGAGAGAGGCTGTAATTTGATACATATGCTGTGAACCCCCAGAGAGAAACAGCAATGTGGAATTGCCATTAGGTTTCTGGGAATGTGGAAACTTTATTTCGCATGCCAGGATATGTGAAGCAAAGCCGAGTTCCCAAATGTGAAACTGTCTGGCAGGCAGAGTTTTATTTTTAAAATTTTTACAACTGTTGGTGAAAACTTCAGCCATTTCGAAACACTAGATAGATTTTTTTTTTCTTTAAATCCTATAGCAAAAGAATTGATTTGTATTCATTCAAGTTTGATACTATCCAGAAAAGTTAAACAGAGACAAATAGCTAGATAACTCAGGAAAATATGTTTGCTTTTGACAGAAAAACAAACAATAAAAACCATTTGGGTTTTACATTTAAGTCTATTGCAGTACTCTTACTGACTAAGCAATGGAATGACTTTTTCAGAATCAGAATGGGGTAGAAATAGGGGACAAATGCTTTAACAAAACAATAAAATATCAGTGAACAATTTTGGCTCTACATGTACCATCTTTTTGAATGAATGTGCAAGACTCCTTTTTCACCCATAGCAATTAGATTTCCCTATTACAAAAACGAAATTACTTGCAAATGAGCTAAAACTTCACTCTCAAAAAATAAATAAATGAATAAATAAATAAAATAAAACTTCACTCTCATAGAAAGGTAACCTTCATATTTCTCAATCACATAGAAGAATTAAATGTAAAACAATGTTTTAGAATAATATCCTGCTCATGTGATTGCTTCATTCTCATGTTTTAAAAGGCATTGTATATATAATTACAATGCTATTTTGGTACTTTTGAACCCATTCTTATTTTTCCATGTTTTTATTCAGTTTGTATTCATTTGATTTACTTCTTACATTAAAACTTTGAATTTTAAATACACTAATAACAAGCAATGTAGCTAATATCTTTATTTTTTTTCTAATATCTTTAAAAATAACTATCAGTATGGAAACCTTAGCTTTGTTGATGGGTAATAGAAGATTGTATTGAAAATCAATGAACAGGGATGCCTGGGAAGCTCAGTAGTTGAACCTCTGCCTTTGGTTCAGGGCATGATCCTGGGGTCCCAGGATCAAGACCCACATTGGGCTCCCCTTAGGGAGGCTGCTTCTCCCTTGGCCTGTGTCTCTGCCTCTCTCTGTGTCTCTCATGAAAAAGTACAATCTTAAAAAAAAATAATAAAAAGAAAGAAAATCAATAAACAAAATAAGATGCATAGAATGCATAAGAAATACAGAGAATTTTTATCTCGAATCTATGTCTTGTATTTATAGTTTTATTTTAATATCAGTACTGCCTAATTCTTTAGAATTAAATAAATCAGAGCAATTATAGATGATATGATTAAGTATTTGTGGAATTAATAGTTCCATACTTAGAAGTCACACATCACATATTGAAAAAAACAAAGTTTTATTTTTTCCCCAAAATGGAAACTTGTGAAACAAACATACCAAAACACATCTTTTTGTTTATTTAGATACCTGGAATTCTCTCATCTTTGCAATTATATCTGAGTCCCTTTGCATTTGTATCTTTGAGTCATTCAAATCCTGGTACTAATTTTAACATTTTGTATGATCTGTTTCTATTTGTTTATTTTTTTCCTCATTATGTTCTCATTTACCTCTGGCTCTGAATTTCTCCTTGAAACTTTTTATTTTTTAATTAAATTCTCACTTAGGAAATCATTATTTTAAAATCAGCACTTGGCTCTGTAGATCTTTTCCTTGCAGTTCATCTGGGTAGTAGGTACATCCTCTTGGATTTTATGCTTTTATTTATGAACCCGCATTTGAACATGCTCTTTCTTGACTGATAGCCATCCTAGGGCCCTTGCTCTGCATACCAGCGACCTTGAATTCCTGCCTCTAGGCGTCTCTAGTGTCATCCTTTGTCAGGTATTTTAAGGTGAGACTTTTAGTATCCCTAATACCATTAGCTAAGCTCATCTCCAGATTAAATATACAACACAGATAAAAAAATACTTCTGCAGTATTCTTCAAACCTGTGTAACATGACAGACAGCATTGCTTTAAAGATATTTTTTCTCTCTTCTTGATCAATAAAGCTCAATTGAAAACTTATATGTCAACGTCATTATTCACAATTATGCATTTGGGAATTCCTCTTAAAGATTTGGATTCTTTTGACAAAATTAATCGACAATTATTAAGAGCCTCCACAAGTAATAGACAAGTATTGAGCATTATATCAAAGGCCTTCCCAGCTTCTGAGTAAGCAGGTCACGTTAACCTTTACCTCCAAGTTGAAATGCTCTAAGAGCTCCACTGCGCAGGCCCAGGAAGTCCAGCGTATTGCAATGAACTCCTTAAATGTGTCCAAAAAATCAAGATGAAATTTAATTATCCATAGACCTAGCCAGCTTAGGGCTTGGTTTGGTGCTGTTCCATTGGAACTACATAACTCAACTCTGACTAATCCAACAAGATGTTGCCTTGAAATGGTAGGGTTTTTTTGTTTTTTGTTTGGTTTTGTTTTGTTTTCTTTGATGTATTTATTTATTTTAAAGAGAGAGAGCATGTGTGAGGGAAGGGAGGGACAGAGGGAGAGGGAAAGGAAAATCTTAAACAGACTCCCTGCTGAGCACGAGCTTCAGTGCAGGGCTCAATCCCACCAGCCATGAGATCATGACCTGAGATGAAACCATGAGTCAGTCCCATAACTGCCAGAGCCACCCAGGCGGCCCTTGAAATGATGGTTTACTCCTAATTCGTTTGCTACCACTGCAGTTGCTACTGCAGCAGAAATCCACTTCATCATTATCCTGAACTGGAAGGAAAGTGTCATTATCCCTGATGAGCGAAGGGAGAAAATCTCATAATCAGGCTCTTAAAGACTCAAATGTAAAGCAGTGAGTTTTGTGAGTTTTGCCCCTCCACTCTAGCCAACCAATATGTCCTTCATAGCCTGGACGTCAACAAACTCTCTCTATGGAGGCTTTGCCATAACTCTCCCTGGCTGAGTTCTCACTGCCATTATTACTGCTTCTGCTTTAGATATAAGGAGAAATCCTCTGAAATTATGATCGAAGATACAACCTATGCTAGGAGTTTCTACCTGGACCCTGCTCTTGTTTCCACCTGCCTATCACTGCTCTCCAGTGCAAAGAGTTTATTAAATTTTGTCCAATGTTTATGATTACCATCCATGGGAGGGACAGTCCAATGGAAGGTATGTTGTCATTACTGGAAGAGGATCCCCTATTGTATTTTGAATCTTCCTTCCCATTACCCTATCAGACACATTCAAGAGACTGTGCCACATTCTAGGTTATTGTGAGAAAATTCCTTTAGATCTAATAGTTTTATACAGATCCAAGGTTTGCCTCCAAAATTTTTACATAGAGTGGTCTTAATCTCCTTTCTACTTCCACAGTTCTTTGTTATTTCTGTTCAATGTGCTCTTTATGTCTCACTTAATTTTCACAACTAGTTGCATTCTTCTACTATTAAGAGCTTTCCACTTTTTTCCTTTCCTGTTGTAATTCTTCGTACATAGGGGATAAAAAAGATATACATACAAGGGTGTGGAATGACTGTGTAGAACCACAAACCTAGTATGTTTTACACTAGCTATTTCTAATTGTGTAATATAGCTGGTTGCACTTCATATCAAATCCTATTGAAACATGAAAAGCATAAATAAAATAAATAAATAAATAAATAAATAAATAAAATGCAATCTTAATTTTTTTTCCATTTTTAATAGTCTCTTGGAAAAAATAAATATTTTAGATTATGCCGATTATTTTGTCTATAACTTTACTTTTTTTGCTTTTTCTAATGTCATGCCTTCTTTTTTTCTTCTTTAGCTCATTTATTCTATTAATATAACCTACATGTAAAAAAAATATATAACCTACATGTAACTTTAAAAAATATATAGTCAAGTCATTGAATTGTGTGTGTGTGTGTGTGTGTGTATTTAAGGTCCATTATGGTGTTTGTCCATGGTGTATACTAGTCAGACATTCCGTTAAGAGGACCTACTGTTTCAGGAAAACTGGAAGCCTCCAAATGAACACCTTTAGCTTCTCCATAGGGCTTAAGCTGAGGCTATACTTCATCAAAGCTGCTGCCAATCACTGAGCATGTCAAGGGTACTAAAGATCAACTATTTCTGCCCAATATGTCACTCCCAATAGGAGAAACCAATCTCAGGATCTCTCTGCCAGTTTTCTCAGAGTCGTTCTACAACATGAGCCCTTCCTCTCTCATCCTCCACCTTTCTCTCTTTTTTCCCCATAGGTGTTAGACATGCATCATGTTATGAAGGCTCTTCCTACCACTCTTCAGCCTTCCTTCTATAACCTCAACAAGAATTTACCACAAAAAAAAAGAAAAAAATCTTACTTGTGTTTAATTACATCTTGGTGTCTTCTCAGATACGTGAACAGAGAGCATTGGTACTGAGACTAGTTTAAGAAAAGCAATAGGTTGGATTGGGGAGACTGGCTCACTTGCCTGGCTAGCAAGGAGAATCCAATTCTAAGAAAAAAAATGGAACCAAAAGCGGTAACCACTTTTTGCTGAGCATTTTCACTAGCAGTGGCAGGGAAATGCCTTAGTGGAACGCAATACCCTCAATGATAATGATCAAGTCATTTGAATGATGGGGGAATTGGGATTGGAGCAATGTCATAAAAACAATGGATTCAGTTAATTATTCTTAAGTTATATTGATGCACTGCAGAGGGAAAATAGTAAAATGATGGACAATAAAAGGTCATTGGGCATGTACAGTATGGTAGTAAAAGATGATTTCATTTTGCATCTCCTATCACAGAGACAGAAATACAAAGTCTGGAGAGCCTCTTAGGATTCCAAGGGCAACACATTCCATACTTAGAGTACTGCGTTGGCTCACATACCAGGAGACGCAGAAGCTGTTAGGCTTGAGTGGGATCTGAACAGGAAGGGCTTCACAGCAGGCCTTGGCTACAAGTCAAACAGACCTTGGCCTGGGTCACT
Organism: Vulpes vulpes; assembly: GCF_048418805.1. NCBI lineage: Eukaryota > Metazoa > Chordata > Mammalia > Carnivora > Canidae > Vulpes > Vulpes vulpes. The sequence goes on along the minus strand of NC_132783.1, from coordinate 5,432,093 downwards.
ATATCTGGCAGACTCTGTGGATATAGAGATTCCAGTGGTGAGAACATACAAGTATAGTGTTTAAAGCAAGATCCAGTCGCAGAATCATAATGTAATTTCTTGGGGCTTGAGTGCAAGTCCGTGCTATCTGTACTAGAAAATACACACACTTCAAGAGACAGCTCCTGAGTTCTCCTGAGCCCTGGTAGAAAGAGAAGGCTGTCTCTGGGACAACAATTGAACATGCTTCCATAAAAATAACCACTGTGATCTGGCTATCAGATGGACCCAGTCATAAAGGCAGACAGGGACAGCAGCAAGATATTGTAAATGGGACATCAAGAAATATTTCAAGAAGGATAATAGAGCATGACTAAGCAAATGAGAAGACAACCAAAATCAACTCACACTGTATCCACTCCCATCTTCCACCTCGTACCTATGACCATATGGGCTGTACCTGTGACTAGCTTAAGGGGGACAGGAAAGCCCAATTTGATTTATAGACAGGACATCTAGGTTTGTGGATCCAAGAAAAAATGGATCATAGCTACACTACAACTATTTTCAGGGAGTGAGTTGAAAGAAGGTAGACAGAGAAAAGTCTTCCAATAAGCAAATCTGCAAATAGAGCAATTGTCACACTTTTGGTAAAAGCAAAAGTAGCCCTAGGTGACAGTATAGACAGATTTTTGTGCTATGGCCAATAACTTGGTCAGGTTGTCAAGGTCTTGGAAGGGCAAAACTTCTAAGATTAAATGAGGAAGGCTGGCAAGAAAACAAGTAGGTGGATATATGTAGTAAAGGTGGAGGCTACACATGGTGCAACAATATGCTCTCCTGGGTACCCAACCCAGTTTGTCCTGTCACCTCCAAATGTCTTACATGAAGTAACAGAGACCAAACAAGAGTCCCTGATATGTTATTATTTCTGAAGAAAACCAACTGGTGGTTAATTGACTGTTTGGACTCCTTCCATTCTGGGAGGGCTTGCAATACATCCTCACTGGATGTGGGTTGTTTATTCTTGGTTGCAGAGCCTCATCCTGCACTGCTAACTGGGAGCCAATGGAATTGTAATCTATGAGTGTACAACCCCACAGAGCAGTGGTTTTATGATTAGGTTTTCAGTCTCTTTCTTGCCAGTTTTAAAATTCAGCAAATGCTGACCAAGTGGAAACTCTAAGAGTGAAGAGTCCACTTCCGGGTGGCTCCCTTCTCTTTAGGATCTTGCCCCTCAAATCTCTGCTGCCTTGGCAGCGCTAAACTCAGTATTTTGTCTTTCTAGCTACTTGGTATTATCTGTTGTTCTTTTAGTTCCTTGTGTATGGGTCTTTGTCTGTGTTTTCTTTTCACGAGAGTTGAGCATTGCCAAATTCCCTAAAAAGAAAAGCTTTACTTGCAGAGTGATGACTAAAGTCTCCTCGGTTTCCTTCTCTTTGGAATCTTAGCCTCTCCAGTCCTGGTTGTCTCGGCAGCTTCCAAATTCCTTCACAGAATACTGTAGTTTTTCAACCAAATTATTTAATTTTTCTTAGGTGGGAAGGGGATGCATTACAGTGCTACAAGATACTTATTCCTACCTGGAAGTAGGAATGCCCTATTTGCACTTAAATAATACTCTAAGAAAAAAAAAATGTCAAGGCTACTGTTGTCTAGATTCATCATTTACAAATGACATTCGTGATTTTTTAATAATATCCCAGTTATCAATGTTCAATTATCTATTGAACATTTCTTCGAATCATCTTATTTTTTTAACTTCCATTAATAAAAAAAAATCAATATCACCTAAAATAAACAGAGGCATGATAAAAAAAATAAATTCCATAATTAGCTTTTTTCACTTATAATGTGTGACAAAAATATGTTTCTGAAATTTTTTACGTGAATAAATATCCTCATTATAGTCCAGTATCCTCATTAGTATTATCACAAATGAAGAAAACTGTAGCACACAGAAGTTAAGCAACCTACTTGAGGTTACTAAGCTAGTAAATAGTAGAGGCAGCAAATGAGTGAAGGTTGCGTGGCCTCAGAGCTCAATGACTCAACAATTACATTTTAATTACAATCATGAAAATATTTCAACAATATTAAATTTTAGTTAAATCCCATCTCTTGCCAAGAGAGAATGGAAAGTGTTCGAACGATGTTAAAACATGCTAGCAACAAACTGGTTTTTCTTCTTGATGTATTAAAAAAAGAATAGAAAAAGAGTGGATAAAGACACCCTTGTCTTGTATGATTCAATGCTACTTCGTTCTAAGCCTCTCTACCAGCTAAAACCATCTTGTGTATACATCCTGCCTTAGAAAACACTGTTTTAATCAACAAGTTAGCAAAACTTATTGTATCATTGGATCTGTCTAAAGAAAGCAAGAGATAGATATGCCTTGTACAAAACACTAATTGGTAAAATTCTAGGAGATTTGCTCTAATAAAATTGTTATTAAGAGACTTTAGATAAATTGATTATGTGTTAAAAACTATGATATATTGACTTTCCCCTTTAAATATCTTTAAGGTTATTTGGTCAAAATGAATAAATCTTCATCTTTATGGTTTTCAGAATTATGAAATTTGCCAAAATAAGTAAAAATTAAAAGTCTAAAAACGTATCTGATTGAGGCTAAATGATAAAAAAATAAATGAAAAAATAATCTAAAAAAATAAAAATAAAATAAAGGAGTATTGTTTTATTTTTATTTTAGTTAAATCGTCTAAGATGTCTATAGCAATCAAATTCATTACATAATTTATCATATTTTTCTCCAATATTTTTTAAAAACTCCTTCTTCTCCAAAAACAGAACAAAGTATTTCTGTGAGGCCATATTGGTTGAGCTACCTTAAGAACACCAATAAGTCACTATATCTTTAAAGAAAACATCAGCTGGAATATTGATTAGTTTTTTGTTTTTTTGTTTTTTTGTTAATTTCTACTGAAAGCAAATGGCTGAATATCATCTAGCTTGAAATAAGCTTTCTCAAAATCATTTACTTTATCGATTTATCGATTTCTATTACTTCTTAAAAGGGCTTTATCCCAACACGTCAAGTAATTATTATTTACTCCTGTTTCTCTTTTTATTTAGAGGCAGAATGTTTAACCAGATGCATACACAAGGGTTTGAAAAAGTTAAAATATTGTTTATTTTGCTTTTGGATAAAATATTTATATGATACCGTGTGCCTTGTAACCTTGGGGCTGATATTTTGGATCATTCAAGTAATGGGAAAACGTCTGACATATAACCTGATTCCCAAAGCTAGACCTGTTGTCAAACAAAATAGTAAGAACATTTTTACTTCCTGTCACAAAAAGCTTGACTTTATCTTCCAATTTAAATGCATCAGTCTGCATCCCTTAACAACGAGCTCAGTTCTGAATTTTAATTCTAAGCTACACAGAGAATTAGATGATATTAAATAGATGACAGAAAGAGAGAGACATGGATAGATAAAGCGTGGGGCCTTGCTGTGGGTGTGATGCCTAATGACATAGTTCTCTCCTGATTTCTTCCTCAAGAACAATGCATTATTTGACTAGAATTGAGTAATGCACAGGTTGTGGTCATTAAATGAAAATTATCACAGTAAAATCCAGAATTTGTAAGAGCTTTATCTTTCTTTTGTAAGATGAAAAAAGGGAGGTGGGAAAAGAGCAGATGTCTGATTGACCATGTTACCCATTGGGAAGGATACATATGGAGGCTGAAAAGTCTTGAAAGTGATTGCCTTAAAATTATCTGTGCCCATTTACCATTTAAAAAGTCTCCCTTGGGGAGCCTGTGTGACTCATTCAGTTAAGCATCGGACTCTGAATTTTGGCTCAGGTCATGATCTCAGAGTTGTGAGTTTGAGCCCAAAGTTAGGCTCCTTGCTCAGTGTGGACTCTGCTTGAGTTTCTCTTTCCATTCCTCCCCCTATTTGTGTGTATGCTCTCTCTCTCTCTCTCTCTCTCTCTCTCTCAAATAAATAAATCTTAAAAAAAAAAAAGTATTTCTGATCCACATGGATGTTCATATCCCACCCGGTTTGATAATCATTACTGTCATGATATTTTGTATTATTTGTTTACACTTAAACTCTTTTGAGAAGTTTACATAATTAACCGAATGATGTTGGGGGGGAATCTTAAACATCATACCCTACCATCAGGTATTCTTTTCACCTATAGGTGACTAAGTGTATTCTCAATTACCCTAAAAATGTCATCACTGTTCAGTCCAACATGAAAGATATTTACAGTTATTTCATTAGCGGCCTTGTAGACAGTAGCAGCGGAATCATCTTACCCAGCACACAGAGGCAGTATTTTCATTGTGTTTTTCTATTTTGAAAATTCTTTTTTTTTAAGATTCTATTTATTTATTCATATGAGACCCAGAGAAAGAGAGAGGCAGAGACACAAGCAAAGGGAGAAGCAGGCTCCATGCAGGGAGCCTGATGCGGGACTTGATCCAGGGAATCTGGGATGATGCCCTGAATCCAAATGCTCAACCGCTGAGCCACCCAGGCATCCCTGAAAATTTTCAGTGTGGTTAATATATCAGAAACAATCCGATCTGTTTACATAATTATAAAACAAGTTATAACCTACCATCACTCCAAATTTGATAAGTGACTAATTTTATTTCTTATAATAAAACAAAACAAGAGGTAGGCATAATTAAAGTGGTGTTTTACATATCACTACACATGCCCAGCAGTAGAGTTTCAAGTGCACAGCAAAAAGCTCTTTTACACTTTTCTTTAAAAATTCCAAAGAGCACACATTTCCATTAGAGTGTATAAAACATAATAGGTCTTTCTGAAGAAGCCATTCAGTTTGACTCACAATGGGAATGAAACAGTCGAGATCAATGGATCTACTTGGGATAGGACTCCTGCATTGTTTCTAAAGTCCAAATAAATCTTTAAGAAGGGTTGCTAAAAATGGAATCGATGGTGATGGAGAAGATAAGACACACACACACACACACACACACACAAAAAAAAAAAAAAACTTGAGAAAATCATAAGCAGCTGAATCCCAAGCATGTGGTGTTATAGCTAGGAGCACAGTTTTTAACTATGATAAAGCTTTCGATGTAATAGAGAAGAATAACAGCAATGTTTGCAAGCCCCTTATAATGAAGTGGAATTTTAAAGAAAATCTTTCTGGCTCTGGTTTTAACAAGGAAATTTTATAGAAATCCATGAAATAGAGGTTGAAATAATCCCCCCAAAGAGGTTTCAGGTGTATTGAATCCTATTTCAATGTTGCTGACTGGTATCAGCATGCCTTTGAATAATTCATTTCTAGATCTTTGGGGTTTTGGTCAGGTTTTTCTTTTTAATTGTTGTTGTTGTTTTTCATTATTTTTTTTTTCAGGAAGCAGACTTAGTAAAGAAGCCTGTCCTATTTCATTGCTGACTCACTTTATTCCTCCTTCCTTCCCACCTGACAAGTATGCTTCTAATTGAAATGCATAGTAACATTTGCCTGCTCAAGAAAAGAAATGGGGAAAAATAGTTTATAGTTAATCTTATTTCAGTTTGGCTCCTTAAAATCAAAATTAAATCCTTTGAAGTCTGAATAAAGGGGAAAAAAATAAGGTCACATTTGTCAAGCAATATACATTGTAGACATATTTATGGCAAGAAACAGATTATTATTTCTAAAATAAATGCTTTTTATAATAGCACAGCTTGTTCTATATCCTGAATAAATGGGTGAAAGAGTAATGTATTCTGTGTAGAATGCTAATAAAACCGTATTGGGCATCCTATAATATTAAGGAAACTCATATACCTCTTCTGCATTTATAATGTAAAAAAATTGAAAATGGAGCAAATTTATTAAAACTCATTGCCAAGTGGAAGAGGCTTTTGGAGTTTCCAATGTTGTTTGCAGTTTAGTGGGACGGTTTCTAACACCGCACAGCTTTCTTCCATTAACTGGCTTCCCCATTCCACAGTTAAGTCATTTTCACTCCCCAGAGAAGCATCTTTTCTTAACATACTTTTGTCGGTCAATGGCACCAACAGCTTTCCAGTGACTGGGTCTCAACTCTTGGTATCATTTTTAACACTTTTTCCCTTTTTGCCACCCCCATGCAATGAGGTAATGAGGGCTATATATTCCATTTCTATCATTTCCTTCCAGGTAACCCTTCTTTTCCATTGTCACTACCATCAGTCCAGTTTATACCCTGTTAACTCTTGCCTAACAAACTATGGCCCCCAAGCAAAACCCAGCCTGCTGTTTGGTAAATAAAATTTAATTGGAACACAGCCTTGGTCCCTTGTTTCATATTATCTATGATTGCTTTCGCTTTTTATCAATAGAGTTAAATGGTTCTGATGGAGACCATATGGCCTACCAGGCTGAATATGCTCACTCTCTGGCTCTTTAGAGAAAATGTTTGCCATCCCTTGACCTAGAATATTGTTATATGCTTTCAAACAAGACTCCTTATCGCCAGACCCTCCTAAAGTTAATCCTGTTGGTTGAATCTTTTTAAAACAACAACATTCATGACAGTCTCATGATCACATCCCTCAAAGCATCTATCCTCACAGACAAAACATATAATTCTGAGTCTGCTATTAGAAGCCATATACGTGTCCTGCATACACTGGTGTAGACTTTGTCTCCGAGGGATGTATACTGTTGCACTTCCCAGTTGTACCTGGAATACACATCTTTCTTTTGTAGAATTATTGTATGTTACAAGCCCATCTAAAATAATTACTCCATGAATCTTCCCCTAATTCATCCAGCCACCTGTGAACTTACATACATTCCTCAGAGACTTGTCCTTAATCTTTTTGCCATAGTCATTTGACTTCCACTTTAATTAAATGGCAAGCTTATTGAGGAATGAAACTTTGCCCTGCTTTGTCTTTATCTGCTGTTGGTCCTGGTTTGGTTCTTTGCGTTTGTTTACTTAACACACATCTGCTTTGCAACTTACTATACCCCAAGCACAATGCTAGTTACAGGAGGATGCAAAGAAAAGAAGGGTAGTCTCTGTCCTCGACAAGTTTACCCTTTAGTATTAGAATTAAAGAAGTAAAGAGTAAATGTGATAAGTTTAAAGTACAGAGATGCCCCAGAGAAAGACAAGACTTCTGGTTACATTTGATTGAAAGACAGAGGAGCCTCAGTGATGTTGGCAACTGAGTTGTCTTGAATAGAAGCTAGCCAAGTGCAAAATGGTAGAGGAGCATTTTGGGTAGAGAAACATATTGTGAAATAGCATGGGGGAAGTTCAGGGAAGTGTGAAAAGTTTCACAAATCTGTAGTTGAGCATGTGCTGTGAATGAAGTGCTATATGCATTGAGGCTATAAAGAAAAAGGAAACATGTCCTAAAAGTAGAACTTGGAATGCCTTATTGGAGAGTTTATACTTCACACTGTAGGCAGTCATTCGAACACAACTTCTAAAGAACACGGGTATTGAAGGATGTTGCTACTTCTTAATTGGAGAAAAGAGGAAACCGCAGTTAGTCAACTAACCTTGGGAAATACCTGATTAAACAAAAGTAATTGAAGACTTTTCTGTAGGATTTGCACTGCTGACCAAGTGGGGCATGGATTGTGGCGCACTTCCCAAAATTATATTGACCATGAAATCTTTTTGTCTGAAAATATTGACTGATGTACTCTAGGAAATTCAGGAAACACTGCTCTATGTAATGGAACATTTCATCATTTCCCCCTAAGCACAATGAGATATGTTCACAGTGACAGAAAAGAGATAGGAAAATGAGGTAGGATATGGTTGCAGCAAGTTACATAAAAACAAGAAGATCCTACATTAATGCAATGACCAAAAAATCCAAACCAAAAAAACAAGGCAGAAGGAAAGAAAGAAAGAAGAAAGAAAGAAAGAAAGAAAGAAAGAAAGAAAGAAAGAAAGAAAGAAGAAAAATTCAAGGGATATTTAGGAGTTTGTAGAAGTAAATTTGTTAACTAGATGTGAGGATATTTTTAAAAACATATTGATTTTATCACCCCTTTGGCTAAAACCCTAAAACAGTTTGCCATCTCTCATAACATCTTTAAATTCTTTTTAAAAAATATTTTATTTGTTTATTCATGAGAGGCACAGAGAGAGAGGCAGAGACACAGGCAGAGGGAGAAGCAGGATCCATGCAGGGAGCCCAATGTGGGACTCGATCCCAAGACCCTGGGATCAGACCTAAGGCAAAGGCAGACACTCAACTGCTGAGCCACCCAGGTGTCCACATCTTTAAATTCTATATGGATATGCATGTTCTGCTCCTTTATTCTTTGGCACCTCACCTGTCATCATCACACTTCTTCAGACTCCTTTCCTTCCACCAACTCTGGCCTTCCTCGACCAGTTCTCACTGCTGTGTTTCCTTCGCCTGACAGCCTTTACACTTGCAGTTCTCTATCTTCAACTCTCTCTTTTCCATCATAAGACAGTTAACTCAATACTTCTACTTTAGTTCTAGGTTCAAGAGTTCCTTCTTCTGAAAATCTTTTTATGACTCTTTTGATTAGGTCAAATGTCATCACATGATGTTTTGGGACGAAGTATCTCTCATTCTATACTTTTGACACAGCTGAATCTCCAGGAAAGCAGGGAACAGTTGCTGGTGCATTAAAAAGTTCTATGATGCTCATTTAATATAATAATAAATGAATAAATGGGAAAGGAGGAAATCAAAGATATCTCTAAGATTTATGACTTGGCAATGATTATACAGTTATATTTATTGAGTAGAAAACACAAAAGTGTATTGAAATATGGAGACATGACTACATTTGGCTTTCGACCTATTTTTGATATGCCTAAGCAGTCAGAAGTTGAGTCTGGAGATCAGGAGAAAAGATCTGAGTTAGCAGTGGGCATTTTGAATCACTCATTGTAATTAGTGAGACAACCCAAGGAGACTATATGCAAGAAACAGGAAGTCTAAGAAAGACCCTCTTAGTGGTAACTGCGTAATGAAACCAGTGTAAGAGAGGTCTATGAAAGAGATTTGATGATGCAAACAGGGATGGGAAGAAAAACAGAAGAAACTATTGAGAAACCAAGAAAATGAGTTTCAAATCAGGAAGAAACGTCATTGATGGACACTGGACTATTTTAAGTCCAGCCAAATTTACTTGTGAGTTACACATTTCAAAGAGATTATAGATGGAGATAAACAAGGTTGAAACCATACCACTTGGATATAATTAATACTCTATAACTTTCCTTATAAAGAAGAGAAAAACTATTCAGATAATCTGTTAACCACTGGCTTTGTTAAGTGTGAGGATGGGAATCATATAGATTTAGGAGATAGCTAGGATATGGTAAAGTTTTTTTTTATATATATATTTTACTTGTATGTACCTATTTATATTTCCTTCAGTTCCTCCCATATATACTCGAGGTAATAATACCCATTTTCCAGAGTTATCTGTATTAAATAAAATATAAATGAAGATAGTTATTTAATTGTTGAGTCTATCTAAGATATCTGTATGGAAACTAAACTTACTTTAATACTTTGAGGATTAAGAAAGGTGAAAATGCTGGCCTAACTTTACCCTAACAGCACTATCCTAAAAAATATGTAATGTACTTCCTAACAGAAAATGCAATAGAAGTACATTTCCAAAAAAAAAAAAAAAAAAAAAATTCTATACCCTTGGCAAAAATCTATGTGAAAAAGCCAACAAAATTCAGAATATCCCTTTTATAAACCCTTTATCTGCAACAGTATAAACAAGTATTATAATCAGAATTCAGGTTCACATTAAATTCTAGAAATTCCTTATTGATATCTTAAAATAGAGGGAATAATTATCATCATCTAGCCCTATTTAAATCAGTCAATACCATTTGAAAACAGCACTGCAATATATAAGAAAATAAGACTCAAGCTCAAGGATGTCTGAAATTACCACTCAGCATTACAATTTTTCTTCAGTAAAGTATTTCATCCACTTCAGAATTATCCATAACACAAGCTGTGCTTAATGAATAAATAATTTCTAGAAAGTTTTTTAAAAAAATAGTTCTGCTTCAAAGGAATTCCTTGTCAAATAGCATTTAAAGAGTCAGTTCTTTCTTAGCAGTGTTATGCATTAGCCTAGAACTAATTTGGAGAATTTAATCAAATGATCTTTATAGATGTGAAGTATGAGATAAATATACCATCAGAAGATCTATCCCATTCTCTTCTTGAAACTACTCAATTTTCAACTATAACATTACATGCTCCTCTATTTGACTTTGACTCTAGTATTTTAGTTACCTCTTGATTATATACATATCATTATTAGAATTCTTTTCTCAAAAGGTGGCATTTAATAACATAGGCAAAAAACATATGTTAGAGGGATTGAGGTCATGTAGAATGATCTGTCTGAAAGTTGAAATTGTTTTCTTCACACTGTTTCTTGCATAATACTAGAAATGATTAATATTTTCCTTGAAAATTAAATGTTAAATTGCCTAGAAAAATAACATATGCAGAAAATATTCGAACTGTCTTAAATTTAAGTTCCCAGGTTACATAAAGTCTGAGTAATCTTTAAATACATTTTTCTATTCTATTTCAATGTCCTATATCTATTAATAAAAGAGAGTAACTGTAATATATGGAAAATACGCATATACAAGTTTTATTTTTAATAGAAATCTATCATTTTATTTAAGAAACATCTTTAATACCATAAAATCTATAGAGAAAAATAAGAAAAAATATATCTTTAATGACAAAAAGTTTATCAATGAGAATTTACTTTTCAAAAACACTAAAGCTGGGATGTTTTCTCATGAAGTAACAGAGTGGCAATTTCTCTATGTAATCTGATTAATGGTGTTAGCCAAAATGCATGGTTCAGGATTTTATCCTGTTGTCATTGATTTACTGTTGAGACTAACTATTCATTTCAAATCTTCCAATGGATGATACACAAAAATTAATGAAAGTATGTTAAGTAGATTTATATAGTGTAATATATTCACTTTGTATTTTTACTAATTAACTAAGATATATCATAAAAGAAGGAAATATATTAAGATCATAAAAGTTAAGGAAAGGCAAGAATGGAATTACAAGAAAAAAACAATCATCTTGATTTAAGGACGTGAAGGTAAAATAATCTAAATGTCAGGGTTTTGAGGAACCTTACATAATTACACTTTTGGAAAATTTACCTTGTGGGATTATAATGGGAAGAGATAGTGAGGAAATATTCATATTTAAAATCAAACTTTTGGTTTTTTGGATGAACATTACCAACGTAATGACAGCTGGCCAATTTTTAGGTGTGACACACTTTTCATCCACACAGCAACCAAAAAGAAGAGACAAGGACATAAATATAGTATTTCAATCACTTAGCTCAGCTTTGAAAGAAATGTAATTTTGGTGTATTATACAGCAACTGCTGAATAACTGCACAGCAACAGAATCTGGGTTGTAAATTCCCAATATTTCCAATACTGACAATAACTGAAAGGTCATTAGCGAAAAGATGTCATCGTCATCACTAAACAAGATGTGAGATAAACAACTTGGAGACCTTCCACATGGCAGATAATATCTATATGTGGGTCCTAAACCCAACAAATAGGTTCCTCAGGATCCTAAAGAGACTTATGTCGCCACCAGACAAATTATTGTTGTAGTGAAAAACATTAAGAACACATTCTCTCCAAAATCAAGTTTCCATTTAGGCACAGTCAGCAGGGCTTAATTAGAAGGCATGAATAATTGAACGTGCTGCTGCTCTCTCTGAGCAACAAACTTAAGAGTTATGTGGAAGCACATTCCTGTTAGACAAAAGGGCACGCTGCACTGAATCATTCTCGAATGTTTTCCCCTCTCTGAAGGCAACCTTTTCAGTGATAATTCAAATGAATACCCTCTGAGCAAATACTATAAATATAGGTCTTCAGTTAAAATGGAAACAAACAAACAAAACAAAACAAAACAAAAAATCCTGCAATCTCTACATAAAACCACGTTTCTGGAAAAAATACAGAAGAGGGGGGAGAGGGAAAGGGTACGCATTAAAAATCCCTTAGAATATTGAAGTCTTCGTACAACTGGTAATGCTGGTAACAGTGTCAGATAGCAAGCTCACAAATATTCTCAGTCGGAGCACAATTTGAATTTATGTACGTGTTTTTCACTTTCTACCAGCCCCTCCCTAACTGTAGGATAATAAACCAAATGCTTGAATGCTTGCCTGTGATCCCTGGTGGGGCTGTGTCAGCTCCCATATGCTTAGGAGCTCTTTAAAAAGTCACAGAGGAGTTAGTTGAGCTGATTAAGAATATATCTGTTAAAAGTAATAATAATAATAAAATAAATAAAAATAAAAAATAAAAATAAAAATAAAAATAAAATAAAAATAAAAATAAAAATAAAATAAATATATCTGTTAGGCAGTTAAGACATGAGTGAGGAGAGGTAAAGCTGGGCTGGCCATACCCTCGGTGCCACCCTGAGGGCTAAGGACTTACCAGAAGACAAGACCTGGCCACAGAGTTGCCTCAAAAGCCACAAAGGGACTTCTAAGAGCTGAGCATGTGGGCAAAAGGTGCAACTGGCCCTTAGGTTACCTTAAAGTCACAGCAAAGCCCATTCAAGGCCCATGAATACACAAATCCATCAATACAATTACAACAGAAACCAAAATGTGCTAGAACCACCAGCTGTCAACCAAAAATGCCAAAGTCAAACTTACAGGAACACAAAGCAGGCCTAAAAGGATGCAGCTAGAGCTTCTCGATGCCATTGCTGCTCTTGCTCCCAGCAGTGGCCCGTTTTCACTCTCGAAAATGTACTGTGCTTATCTACTCAATAAGCTCTATCTCTCTGTTCTGGTCTTGGGTCTCTGGTTCTTTGGTGCATCTGGGACAAGAACCCAGCAACCCAATAACATATCTACTGGTAAGCAGTATATAAGTGAACTAAAAAAAAAAAAAAAAAAAAAAAAAACATTAAGACACAAGAACGCAACAAAAGTCAAATACTTGAACAGTTAACAAAACCAAAACACCAAACAAAACATAAATCACAGGGTTTAATTGCCTAGCTCACCCCACCAGGCACTGATTTCCCTGGAGCCATGTCCAGCACTGCGATTTCTGTGTTTTGCTTTTGTTTTTATTCTCTTTTCCTATTCTTTTTCTTAAAGATTTGATTTATTTATTCATGAGAGTCAGAGAGAGAGGCAGAGACAGAGGTAGAGGGAGAAGCAGGCTCCCTGTGAGGAGCCCCATACAGGATTCGATCCCAAGACCCCAGGGTCATGACCTGAGCTGAAGGCAGATGCTCAAGCGCTGAGCCACTCAGGCATTCCTCTCTTTTCCTACTCTGGGCCATGTGCCGTCTTCTTGGATCCCCTGTTTACTCTGCAGAACTAACCAAAGGAGTCCCATCTCCGTCTATGTTTATTAGTTTGTCTCCCATAATAAGGAATTGCAACCCACTCCTTGAAAGCTACAGCTACCGCCCTCGCTCTTGCTGACCTTGCAGGGCCCTCCCTGCCCTCTCTATAACCTTCTATTGTATTGCTCTCTGCCTCTCTCAAATTACTTCTCTTTCCATATTCTGTGCCATGCTTGCGGCCCCTGTGAACCTGCAGAAGGAGACATCAGAGCACACGGTTAAAAGTCTCAGACTCAGTGAGGAGGTCACAGGGCAGGTTTTTCAGGTTGGTGATGCCGTCAGTGATGCTACTTACTACAGGCTAATTCGACTTTTGCTTTTTTGGCTCTCTCCACTTGCTACTCTCTGCTCTCTCAGGATGGCCAACACATGTTTCTACCAGAAATAACTTCTCTGTGGCTGCAGTTTAGAAGATAGCTCTTTCACAGAAGCCCAGGAGATCTATACTCTGCTATCCCCGCAGCACAGTCTCCAACTCCAGGGTACCAGGGAGGCATTTCTGCAAGGTGACTACCTGGAAAAGTAACCTAGGCTTACTCCCCTGAAACATCTTTTAATTCTTATCCAGGGTATTGAAAGGATGCACAGTAAATTCCTTAGCCAACTGTTAATACTTATAGGGAGCCTCCAACATTTTGTGCGTAAATTTTTTTAAAGTGCCATCCAAAAACACCTTTATTTGTAGAGACAGATTTGTGCAATAATTCAGAATGTAGACTATAACCAAAAATGCCCCAGATTCTAATCTCAGGACTGCTACATCCTACCCAAGTGAACTTCACCAAGTCATTTTACCTCTCTATACCTCAATTTCTTCCTCTGTAAAACAGGACAATATTCTTCGTAAGGTTATTAGGAAGAATGAATGTGCTTAATGATGTAAAGTGCTCAGAATAATGCCCGCCACATACAAAGCACTGTATCAAGTGTTAGCTGTTAATATTATTATGACTAGTATTGATGGGGGAAAGTTGGATGTTAGTCTTTACTTTCTACTAATTCATCTTATAATTTTGCAAGCATTTTAAGCTCCTTTAATGTATTAAAGAATAAAGAATTGCTAGCTCATATCTAAATTTTTTTTTCCAACATCAAAAACATGAATTACTTAGAAATTTCCTTGGGTAATATACTTCCAAACTGAAGCAAGGTTGTTCTTAAAATATTTACAATTAGGAGGACTTAATGGCCGTCTTATTCTTGAATTGCATACAGTCACAAGACAACCTCTTGGATAGTATAGATTAGACACTTTAAAAATTTTTATTGACTATATCCATATTTTATAATGTGATTTTGTTTTAAAATTATAGTAATAGGTATTTTCTCACATTATTTATTTGCTATTATTGCTGCTATGGGCATTGTTTATACTGAACAGTTATTCCTAGGAAGATGAAAATATTGAAATTCACTGTTTTCTTTTTCAATAATGAAATTCTCATTTCAATCATTGTACATGTAATATTACATAGCCTGGAGTATAAACAGGAGCTAAAAATAAAAACACATATTCCTTAGCTCATAATAACTATGATATGCAGGGGATCCCTGGGTGGCTCAGCTGTTCAGTGCCTGCCTTTGGCCCAGGGAGTGATCCTGGAGTCCCAGGATCAAGTCCCACATCGGGTTCCCCGCATGGAGCCTGTTTCTCCCTCTGCCTGTGTCTCCACCTCTCCTCTCTCTTTCTTTGTGTCTATCATGAATAAATAAATAAAATCTTAAAAAAAAAAAAAAAACAACCGTGATATGTTTCCTGTAAAGAACAAATAACCTTACCACAATAGCAGTTTTGGAAAGCAGCCTCCCCAGAAAAGAGAAAGGATTCAGAAAAAAATATATATATATACAATCTTAAATTTGGAAAACAATTGAGATGTCAACCAGACAAATAGTCTATCTCATATAACCAACCCCTACATAGCATCCATTTTTTTTCTAATAGACATTGACCCATTGCTTAAAAATATTTGGGTTGAGGAGCTCATTATTTCATATGGCACCCTATTTCTTTGTATTTCTGAAACATTCAAATTGCATTAAAAATCACATCCATGTTATTTCCCTCCATATGCCCTGTTTCTGCTATCTAGATTAAGAAATAAGTTCATTATCTTAAGATATTTCTTATGATATGATTTCTAGTTTTTAACTATCCTAATTGCTCTTCTCTAATTATATTCTTCCTTGCTTGTTTCCCTCTGAAAATCTCAGGCAATTTCAAAATCCTTTCTTGTTTTGTTTTAGAAATAAAACATAAATTTCTATTTAATAAAGCACATAGTTATAACTCAAAGGAAAAAATCTGTTTTCTTCATTTATTGACAATTTTCATTTGGCTTCTCTACTAGTTTCCTTAGAAAATAGGAGCAACATAAATACACATTTTTGACTAAAAAGTAGAATGACCTGGTTTGGTGTAGCCTCAAATCTAAAGAATGACATGAATCTCTTTGCTTTCTATATTACCATCAAGTGCTATGTTACTGTTTTTAAAGTCCAACCTACTATTTGTCCATTTTTATTTGTGGCTAAAATTAATTTCCCCAATACTTCTATTAGTGGGCAAATTAATTCTAAGATAAAACAAAACAAAACAAAAAAACAGTGAAAGTTTTATGCCTTAATTATAATACTAGGAAATATTAAGTGAATCTCATTAAATATATTGTTCAAAGTTGCAAATGACTGTTTAACACGCAATGATTCTCTCCTTTCCAAATTGAGAAATTAAGCATGTATTTTCTCAAGGACAGTGATGAGAAAAATAATCCTTTAATGACTCATCTCTGAATGGATAAGTGCATATTTATATCTTTATCCATGCTTAATGGAATCGCATATGTAGATTATATAAGTATAGGGGTAGATATTTAAGAAAAAGGATATTGCAAAGGATGTCGCACTCAGGACTTCAGATGATTGCAATGTATCTGAGAGAGCAAAATAATGAGGGCTTCTTGTCTATAATTGGGGGTTAGAGGTAGAATTTGAAGAATGATTATAACCAAGAGAAAAAGGAAAAAGGAAACATAATAATTTTCAGAATTTGAAATAAGGCATGGTGTAGTCAAGTTGATTTTTACAAAAATCACATCAAAACATCAAAAACACAGGAAAATGAGTATGAATTTGCTGAATTACTATTATTAGCAAAGATGCTGGTGGGGGTTAGGGGAGGACATATTGTGGTTGAACAAAGTTAGTGTAGATGAATCATAAATTATAGGAAGAGAAATAGGTACTTTAATAATTTTTCATTTTGAAGTACATGTTGTATGCATCTATGAAAATGCCCTATAAATTAAGTAATATATTAAATACTGAGAAAAAAAGCAAACATTTTATTCAAACCAGTTGTTTCATTTTCCCATTTTATTATATACCACAGAAAAGTAATTTAAAATTCATAACCAAACCCTATCTTGCATCAGAAAACAATCTTCTCTTCCATATTCAGATTTATTTTTAAAGGGAAAAATGTATATTTTACAACTTGTGTTAATAATAAAATGTTGGCTTTTCATATAATATTTTGGCCAGAAATCCTGAGTTTTCTCTTGCACACTTACATTTGTCTAACACAACCTAACAATGATTCTGCAACGATTTAGGCAATGCTAGTAAAGGAGATTTTTAGTTAAAACAAAACTCTAATGAGGGTCGTGACATCATTTGCATTAAATTAACATCAGTTTCCAAGTGAAATGGGCAAAGCTAATGTTGCTAAATCAAAGATGTTCAAGTACTGTACTTAAGGTAACTCTCACAAGCAACTTGAAAACAATCCCATGGTTTTAGTCTAGGATCTTCATGAGTCCTGGAAGAGAAACTGATTCTAGCTTATGTCTGTGCACCTAGAAAAAAATAAGTATTTTAATTGCACATCTTGGATTAAGACTTGAAAGCTTTTATTCAGATTCTAGAAAAACACAATTGATTCAATAAACAAATGTGTTTTTTAAAGTTAACACTGCTCTGATATTGAATTGATAATTTCCTACTAGTCCTCTATTTGGTATCCCTTTCTTAGTATAATGACACTGTATTTGGTATTTTCAGGAGAAGTACAATATGGCTTTTGCTGTTCTTATTTAATGAAGAACTGACTTTTGAGAGGATCTTTCAAAATTGCCCTTATGATCTACAAATAAAACCCAGGAACCTGTCTTACTAATAACCCATGCCCTCTGATCATTGTGTGAAAGTATATTTTGCAGTTTTTATACTTACATATGCATTAGGTCACTTGAATTTTGTATAAGGTCTTTTTTTATAAATTTATTTTTTATTGGTGTTCAATTTGCCAACATATAGAATAACACCCAGTGCCCATCCCATCAAGTGCCCCCCTCAGTGCCCGTCACCAAGTCACCCCCACCCCCCGCCCTCCTCCCCTTCCACCACCCCTAGTTCATTTTCCAGAGTTAGGAGTCTTCATGTTCTGTCTCCCTTTCTGATATTTCCCACTCATTTTTCCTCCTTTCCCCTTATTCCCTTTCACTATTTTTTATATTCCCCAAATGAATGAGGCCATATAATGTTTGTCCTTCTCCGATTGTATAAGGTCTTACTTAACTTCTTGAGATAGGGACTGCTAAGGCCTAACAAATACATCGAGGCAAGAATACCACCAATTACACACTAGAGAACTTATCTAAAAAAATTCAACAAAGGAAAATTAAATTTATAAATATTACTTACAGCGTAATTTGTAACTATATACTTTCATCCAATAACAGAGACATAGCTAAATATTTTTGAATATTTTTAGATAATATTTTAGCCACAAAGTTATAATTATGATGATAATTATGAAGATGTGAATGATATAATGTGAAGTGATAAAAGTACAATTTGATCTTAATTACATGAGAAATAAATATTCATGTGAAAATAGTAGAAGGGCAAATGGGCTTAGTCTTGAGAAAGGATTTTATAGTTGTAAATAGATGATTTTTTTCTTTAAAAATGCTCTATACTAATGTTATTGTTACAAATACATATATATAAACATGATTGCGCATTGCATAAAATAAAGTCAGTCCCATCATCTGATTTGCAAGAAGGTAGAAATGGAAGTCTTAGCTCTATTAGAAAACTCTCCATGTTCTGAGCATATCTAATTAAAATGATAGAGTTATATATATCTGACTTTATTCTCTACCAGGTCAGTATTGCACAATATAGATTAGGAAATGGGATCTATGACGATATATTGAGGGAAGAGTCTATAAATCTATAAACCATGACTTTCTAGTCACAACTGAGCCAGAAGTGCTTGGGTAAAAAATATAAATACTATTATTAAGCCTGTAGGTGCCCTTCACTATGCCTTATATTTATTATGTCACTTAATTGCCACAATTATGGTATGTGATGGCTATTATTATCCACTCCACTTTACAGATGAAGAAACCAATTCTCAAAGAAATTAAATGACTTGTCTAAAATCGCAGAGCAAGCAAATGGCCTCATCAATTCTAAAGCCAATTCTGTTGAGCCCAAGAGCCATTGACTTTAATCCACATACTGTACTGCCTCAACATGAAAATGACCCGGCTTCTCACTATCTGCACAGAGCCATAGCGGTTCACAGGCTAAGTCCTGTTGTCAGGGGCAAGTTGCCCTTTTGTGAGCACAGGCAAGACATTTTATTTTTGCTGGTTTCAGATTTCTCTGGGTAAAATGAAAATAATAGTAATAATAATGGTAATACTCCCCTCGCCCCAAAGGGTTGTTGTGAGATTTAAAGACCTGAAACTTGTCATTTCCTCCATTCACTCAGCCAGTCATCACTGAACAGTGACTTTGTTCCAAGCCTTCAGTCAGGGCCCAGAGCTAGGAAGCTGAGCCAGTGTAGGAAGGGAGGAAAAACTTACCACTTGAACCAATTAGGATTTACCAAATGCGTTAAGTACCATGAAAGAGAAATAAAGATGGGGAGGGATCTTCAATAGTTCAGGGGGTGGATAAGTCCTCCCTGAGGAAGTACTGCATCATCTGGAATTTGAAGGATGAATAGAGAATTAATAAACAGAAAGTGTGAGGGAGACTCTCTGGCAGAGAACAGCAGGTATAAAGACCCTGAAGCAGGAAGAAGTGTGCTTGAGGAATAAAAGTCACGCAAATCAGTGACATTTTACACTGGAAGCTAAGAAGCTGCATAAAATGATACTGGAGAGAAAAGCAAGGCTAGATAACAAAGAGTCCTTTAGACCCTTTAAAAGATGTTGATTTTTTCATCAACAAAGAGTAATGGCAAGTCATTGAAGGGTTTTGAGTAGTGTTGCCTGAGTGGCTCAGTTAGTTAAGTGCCCAACTCTTGGTTTTGGGTTAGGCCATGATCTCAGGGTGCTGGGATTGAGCCCCGCATCCAGCTCCACAATGCATGGGGAGTCGGCTCAAGATGCTCTCTCTCCTTCTCCCTCTGCCCCTCTCCACTGCTCGAGGCGTGAGCTCGCTTGTTCTCTCTCCTCTCTCTCTCTCTCTCTCTCATAAATAAATCTTCAAGGGTTTCAAGTAGATCAGGGCCTAGCCTGATTGAGTTTTAAAAGAATTAAGGAACTGTGGGAAAGGTTTGGAATAGATGGATAGAGACAAATTAGCAAATGGCAGAGGAGAAGTAGAAGATACAGGTAGTTTGGACTAAAGCTAAACTCTGAGGATTTCCAGCATTTGATTGTCGCCTGGAGGAAAGAAAACAAGCCGAACAAGCCCCTTGAGGAGGACTAGCTAACAGGTGAAGAGGTACCTGGACAGGGTAGTGAAGCCAAAGGCAGAGTTTCAAGGAAGAAAGGGCTAATACTACCAAGTGCAATTTATTTATTTATTTATCTATCTATTTATTTATTAAAAAAGATTTTATTTATTTATTCATGATAGAGAGAGAGAGATAGAGAGAGAGAGAGAGAGGCAGAGACCCAGGCAGAGGGAGAAGCAGGCTCCATGCAGGGAGCCTGATGTGGGACTTGAACCTGGGACTCCAGCATCTCACCCTGGGCCAAAGGCAGGTGCTAAACCACTGAGCCACCCAGGGATCCCTACCAAGTACAATTTAAAGGTCAACTAGATTTGGAAATAAAATGTGCTTTTGGATTTAGGGACAAGGAATTTATTACAATGAATAATGACTTCTTTATTTTTTATTTTTTCCCAGGGATTTAGGTTTTGGTTCTGTTAAAAGATAAACTGAGGCATAGGTAAAAAAAAAAAAAAAAAAACTATGAGTTTCTTTAAGCAAACATAGATTCCAATAGGGCAGCATCAAGTTGGAAGTGGTTAGGAGCAATCCACTGACAGGAGTTAGGGGCTCTCGTTTATAGAGAAGGTATGGAATCAAGGCAAGAAAATTATTTGCATAGTTATATACAGTTTGAGGTGTTGCATGGTTTGGGACAGGCGAGCTCACTTTGTCTCCTTTACATTCTAGGTTGGTTCTCAGATGATTCCGTAACCCATGATCCGATATACAACCCTAGACTAAATGGTTGAAGTTGAATTCATGCTGATATCCATGTTTTCTTTTCTGGGAATTCCAATCCTGAAAGAGTTTTATAACTCTGACTTGATTCTGTCGTTTGGTTCCAAGAAATATTATTTTCTGAAAAGAAATCTCATACTTGTTAATCTATAAAGAAAATCACTTTTATCTTTACTCTGTGAGTTACTAGTTAATCCAGTCGGTAGCCCTTTGGGAGTCTTTACATCTTATTTTCCTTGTTTGTACAATTTCGTAACAAAACTAGGGCTTCCCCCTGCCCCACCACCAGTATTTCAATTCTCTAAAGAAAATACTCCCCAAATCAGAATTCAAATTTCCTTTGGAAGAAGTCATCTTAATATCTGAACTGTACTTCTAACCTTTAAAATACATTGTCATAGCTGGTAATCTTCCTACAGGCAAGTGGTAATTACTGGGATTTGTGAGCAAATAAAGCCATGCTGCACCATTAGTAATGGGTTTCCAATCTTGAACCAGCTTGACCTTGTATGTTCTGTATAATGGCACATGGTAGAGAATAAACGGCTAAAGTAGAAAGAAAACAACAAAAAGAGAGGACAGGAACTTAATCAGTCAGACATGTTAGTGCCTTGAGGAACTAAACTGTCTCATTCTTCATGAACTGGATGATATTTCTAAAAGTGCTGCTCTTCCTCCTGGTCTTGGGATATTTCTCCTTGTCAGCTTTTGAAGCATGGCGCAGTCTTGAGCTTTTGTTGTGGTTGCTGCTATTGTTCCAAAGAAGTTGTCACATATTATGTGGCAGTCGTGAAACCTAAAACAAACACATTCTTACAAGTCGGTTCCTGGTTTCCTGATGCTCCCAAAGGCCTGAGCAGAGCTCTTTTGAAGTTTGAGTTATAAAGAACCCAAAACCGGTGCACCTGCGTGGCTCAGGGCTTGAGAGTCTGCCTTTGGCTCAGTGCATGATCCCGGGGTCCTGGGATCCAGTCCCACATGGGGCTCCCTGCATGGAGTCTGCTTCTCCCTCTGCCTGTCTCTCTGCCTCTCTCTTCGTGTCTCTCATGAATAAATGAATAAAATATTTTTAAAAAATAACTAAAGCACTGAAAACTAAGCGTGAGGGCATGTTAAAATCTGTCCTCGGGTGAAACCATGCGGGTATTTATGCCCATAGGTGTAGAACTTGTATGATTAGAAATGAACATCAACATGATATCAACTTAATTATCCAGTATCAATAAATAGCAAAATGTGGAGGCTATATTAATTTTTTTTTCAAATTTGTACAGAGCATAACAACGTAGTACGATGTATTTCACTTTGTGATTAAAAAAAAACCAAGATAATGAAAGGAGAGAAATACTTGGCTGTCAGTTGTTAAAAATTGCATTTGGGATCCATTTCCTTCACTTTTCTTTCTTATTATTTCTTTTCCTGTATTTGCTAATTTCGCATTTCTTCATTTATAGTTTCTTTGGGGAAGATAGGGCCTTCCAAGTCATTTACTAATCTCTCTCAACAAATATTTACGGAGCATGTGCTACTTGTCTAGTGCTCTGCTAGGCTCTGGGGATGCAGCAGTGAACAAAAGCCAACATTGCCCATAACATCTTGGCACTGGCAGGCAAGTGGTTAAAAAAAAAAAGAAGAACCAATCAAATCACTTCTGAAATAAACCTCAAATTGTCCTTTTGCAATTGCTACAGAGTAAGGGTACATAGGGGAATTGAATGTGACCAAACAAGTCAAGGAACACTGGCCAACTATACTGAGGAATCTGCTCTACTAAGAGGGCAGTGGAAGAATACCTGGCAAATGGAGCAGATGCTGCAAAGGGGTAGAGTGAACACACAAAAAAATCAAAACAATTCTGCTATGCTTGGAGCAGAGGAAAAATGAGGGCAAAAATCAAGCTGGTCTCTAACTTGAGTGAAATATACTACATTTCCCCAAAGATTTGTGCACATTATATTTAACCACCATTGCATGTCTCTGATAATGTTAGAAAAGAAAATGGCCAGTTGGTAAATTATGAAGAAAATACAATTGCAAGGCTAGTAGCTGGAGGCAAAAAAATGTTAAAAAACCCAAATCTTCTGATTTTCAAGCCATGGATCCAATAATATTAACTCTCTTTATAATATAGCATAGTGTTTGTTGTATACAAACATTAATTATGAACAAGCGATGCTTAAATGCATTCAGTTTACTGGTGACAAATGACATTGTGAGTGACTTTAATGAACATGAAAATGTGTTCATGAAAAAGCAGTGTCTTCCCTCATTTTTGTCTTACCTGGGGTGTTGAATTATCCTAGAAACACTCTCACAAAGAGGTTTGGAATAAACTGGACCTCTTTAATTCTTGTCATGTTTTTACAAAATGTTAAATCTTAGCGTCTTCATCTTTATCATTATTACTATTTTTTAAGTAGGCTCCATGCCCAACATGGGGCTTGGACTCATGACCTTGAGATTAAGAGTCCCATGCTCTACCAACTGAGTCAAGCAGGTGCCCCAGTGTCCTCATCGTTTTATTAAAAACGGGGTTATTTAAAAAAATAAAAAATAAATAAATAAATAAAAGCGGGGTTATAATCTTTTACTTTACTCACTAAGTACTAATTTGTATTTGTAACAATAATACGTAACTTTTGTTGAGTGTTTCCTGTGAGATAGGAAGCTTGTATCTGCTAAAATGATCTAATTAAAGCAGGTCCTATTAGAGTTTTCATTTATAGATGAGAACTTGGAGGACCAGCACATCGAGGACCCAGTAATTAGGTCGAAGGCCTTATAAATAATAAAAGCATAAGTAAGAATCACACCCAGACAATCCAGTATTTGAGTTGAAGCTTTTAACAGCTAAGCTTTTAACCACTTTTAACAGCTTTTAACACATCCTCCTCTTCCGAAAGACACTTGGTTTGGCTTTTTCATCTCAACTAATATGCTAACACTAATACATTGGTTCCTCTGATGCCACCAGATTTTGATTAACTCCAGTTTCTTCTCTGTCAACAAATCTGGATAGGCTTTCAGATGCACAGAAATTGATAAATTCAGCCAATCATCTGCTTATAGCTGTAAGTGCTTCTCCTTGACTTGATTACAAAGAAATCCCACAAATGATTTTGTAGGAAACCTATCTTGTCTGCTGATAATTTGATTTGAAACAAAGCAAAAAAGAAGGAAAGCTTTTTTTCTTTTTTCTTTTTTTTTTCTTTTTTTGGCGTATTAATCCTCAAAATGTACATCCTGCTAGGAAGCTGCAGGGTACTTTAAACCAGGTTATTTTAACTAAACATAAATACAGCACAAATTGGATGTCCCCTCAGGCCTTTGAACTGACTTGAAACTTAGGCTGTACCCAGGCCTTCAGTTTTATCTATGCATGTTCTTGGAATAAAGCCAAATTCTCAGCAGAAACACACATTTGCAGGCATAGGACCAGCTGCAGACGGTTTTGAAACTATGAGCACTAGCATTTTCTAAAAGCTGAAAAATACAGACGATCTCTGAACTTTAATTACTTGACTTCTCCAAAGCCACATGGAGAAACCCCCTATTGTCTATGCCTAAACTATTCTTCGCTTGGGGTGTGATGGGAAAAAGATAGGTTGGGAGCTTGACTGGTTTTACAGTCCTGGTCTACCATTTAGCTGTGGCAAATTGTTGACGTTTTATTTTCAGTTTTATCATACCTTTATGTTTTCATGTGTCTGTTCCTGGAATAGCACAGAATACCAACTTATCATCGTTATGTTGAAGCTGACGACTTTGAATTGCCAGTATTTGGAAGTGTGTCCTGGATATTCATTTCTCTAATAAGTTTTAAAACACCTTTCTCCCTTTGTAGGTTTCTTTCCTTTTTTCTGGGAAACAGCCTTCCATCTTAGCTGTCGTTCTAATGATTGCATCATTTTACACCATCATTGTATGGAAGGTTTATCTTTCACAGCAAATAAAATGCTCAGATTCGTGGAGCATTCATAAAATAATCTTTCAAAGTTTTTTAAGCTGAGGTAATATGGCCTCCAGTACCTGAATCCTAAGAAGACTAGGAAGGTTTTGGAGTTAGGTGGGGTAAAAAAGTGTTCCCCATGTCTCATCAAAAGAAATGTGTGTAAACACTGCAAATAAGACAAAACAGATTTGCTCTTTTAAGTATGACAAGGGAAACAGGTATCTTGGCAAGTAATGTCTTCTGAATTCAGGCACATTTGTTGATTTATTTTTTCAAGATTAGCTTATCTTGCTGAGTTCTGCAACCATATTGTGTAATATCAATCGGTGGCCCAAGTTTTATAGCATTGAGGATGTATTCCCTTTCCTTGGGAAAGCATGAATTGGCTGAAAGGGATGGTCATCAGCCTACGTCCAAAAATAGAGTGTCATGTCCTGCTTCAGCGATGAGAACACCACTCCCAAGCCCGCCTGTTTATAACACAAATTAAAAAAATGACAAATATCTTTCTTTGGAAGACTACAAAAAAGAATGAATTTGAAACGAATTACAGAAAGTCTGTCTATTTTCTGTTTCTGGGCTCTTGGAGCTAAATGTGATGCTGAGAAATGCAGACATAAGTATACAGGAAGCCTTTCAAATGAGCCCAGTAATTTGCAGTCACTTAATAACTTAAGATACCTGAACCAACACTGATGAAAAACTTTGGCTTCCAGCTGTGCTAAGTGTTCTGGAGCTTAACAGAACTTTCCAGCATATACAAAAAGACATTCGCATCTGAAACTTTGAGACACTGAAAAGAAGACCTTCAAAGTCTGATGAATTATATGCCAACCCAAGGCCCTTGTAGCAGCACACTAGCTCACACTTAGAGGGATAAATCAAAACATTAATCGGTCTTGTCAGTAAAGCAGGTGTTTTGACTGCCTTTGTGGTTCATTTCCATGCAAAGGGGTTGTGGGATACAGAAATCACAAGGGACTGCAAATAAATGGCACTGACAGGACTGATCCCATCAGGCAAGGGGGCCCAAATCAGCCTGTCTTTTCATATTATGAAATATACCTAATAGCAGTTCCTCCTTAAACTCTACAATAGTCTGTTTGTGAGCTCAGGATTTCTCTCTCTCTCTCTCCCTCTCTCTCTCTCTCTCTCTTTCTTCTTCATCTACTTCTTTTATTTATTTGTTTGTTTGCTTGTTTTTTTTTTGTTTGCTTGTTTATTATTTTTTTGATATGCCAAAAGAATTTCTTTTCTATTCGTGATAAACTTTCAGCAACCATATCAGGTGTAGAATATTAAAAGAACCATGGCACACATGACTTGACAACAGATTTTTGTTTTTAAAAGATTTTAAAACCGGATTAACAAACCGTGTAATGTTGTTGCAATATGAAAGGGAAGGAGGAGGGGAAGAAACACATCCTTCATCCAGTCCCATTTCAAAATTCAGTAACAACAGAAATATCATTCAAAAGGTCCAGCAACATAAGCAATTCTAAATGTATTGGTTTATTAGGAACTGTATATTTTGGAAGTGTGAGTAAATTGGTAAAGATAATTTAAAACTGGAAAATCTCACATTTTGGTCAATCTGACATCTCACAGAAAGAAGTTCTAATTTCTTATTTTGGGATTTTGTTAGATTTGGTAAATGAGCAGTCAACGATATAGTAAAATATAAGTTGAAAACATAAATGAAATTACTGTTGAAAATTCTCTAGTAGATCTCATGATTTTTCTCCTATATAGTAGTATACTTTTGGATAAATTCCAAAATTACATGCCAACTAGTTAATAAGCAATTATTGAGCACTTATTTTGCTCTGGAAATTATTTTAAGTACTTTATGTATTCAGTACTTATAACTGTATATGGCAAATAACATTATTATCCTCATAAGGAAATATAAGCACAAAAAAAAAAAGGAAATATAAGCACAGAGAGGATAAGTAATTTGTTCTAGGTAAACTGAAATTCAAACACAGACTGAACTCCAGAGCTCTTGTGCCCATCCACAGTGCTTTTCTGCCTCTACAGAGGAACTTACTAGATTCCTTGACATGAATATTTTTCATTGTTCCACTAAGCACATAGGTTTTTTGCAATACATATTTCTGTTTTTAAGGAAAACAAGCTAAGCAGGAAGTGAATTTCTTAAGCCAAATTATGTTTCTCACATGACTTTATATGGATCATAGAGTTCATAATATATAATAAAATCTTGCTAGAGAGTTCAAACTATGGATACAGGAGAGCTTGGTTCTCCTCTCACAGAGTCAAAGAATGAATCTCGCCCACAACAGAGAGTGAGCAAAGAGATAGAAGTTTATTAAGCAGAGAAACAGAGAAAGCTCTAAAAAATGAGAGGGGTCACCACAGGGTTGCAACTGAGAGCTTTTACGGTCTTTTATAGGAAACTGACTATGGAACTTGGTAAATTTCTTGTCAATATCAGAGTAGTTTTGTAAATATCATGTCGATTTTTAGAACAAACATGGTGGACTTGTATCAAACGAGGTGTTTCTTTTTCTTTTCTTTTTTTTTTTTGATTGATTGATTGATTGATTGATTTATGAGAGACAGAATGAGAGAGAGAGGCAGAGACATAGACAGAAGTGAGAAACAGGCTCCATGCAGGGAGCCTGACATGGGACTCGATTCCAGGACCCTGGGATCACACCCTGGGCCAAAGGCAGACACCCAACCCCTGAGCCACCCAGGCATCCCAACAAAATGGGTTTTTTGTAAATAACATGAGCCCGAACAAGGTGCTCCCTTCTCTCTGGTTAATCTCTCTTCCATAACATTTCTCTACATCTGTGGTTTCTGTGAGCCTAGTAGCTATTAAAGGGGGGTTACTCCCTAACAATTTGGAGCTAGAGAGACAGGTTTCTTTTTATGATTTTACTGTCTTATCTCTGTTTCCTTGGGATGGGTAGGAAACTGACTCTAATGCCTTTCTGTTATCTTTCCCTGCCTAGCCTCATCCACCCCTAGCTTGTTCCTACATCACTCTTTCCTAATAACAATTTTAAAGAAAATCAATTTTTCTCCTTTCCTAGAACATTCTAGAACCAGTGGTTCAGGAACAGATAGTTGCCTTGGGCGACAAAGGGGGTTTGAAGAAACATTACTTCAGCTTGCACCCTGATATAAATAACTGTTTAATCTCTGTGTTAGCAAGATTGGCAAGAATTATCAAGATAAGACTTCTAGAGCAATAAATTTCCAAGGGAATGAAATTGGTAGCATCATCTGGCAAGTACATTAGTGCCATGCAGACAATCTTCATGAGAAATCCGCCTAAGTCAGGAATTTTCTTGCTGAATATAGATCTCCAGAGCAAGAGTAAAGTTATCTGCACGATAACAGTTGTTTACACAAAAATGTTTCGTGACATCAGTTTAAGAATACCTCACACCTGTGATGTAGGAACAAGCTAGGGGCAGATGAGGCTAGGCAGGGAAAGATAAAGGAAAGGCCGCAGAGTCAGGCTCCTACCTATCCCAAGGAAACAGAGATAAGACAGTAAAAACAGAAAAAGAAACCTGGCTCCCCAGCTCCAAATTGTTAGGGAGTAACCCCCCTTTAATGGCTACTGGGCTCACGGAAACCCCAGATGTAGAGAAACGTTATGGAGGAGAGATTAACCAGAGGGAAGGGAGCACCTTGCTTGTGCTCATGGTATTTACAAAGAAACATCTTGTTTGTTACAAGTCCACCATGTTTGTTCTAACTCTAGACATGATACTTACAAATCCACTCAATATTGGTAAGAAATTTATCAAGTTCCTTAGTCAGTTTCCTATAAAGACAGACCAGACCATAAAAGCCCTCAGTGGCAACCCTGTTGGGGACCCCTCTCACTGTTGAGAGCTTTCTCTGTTTCTCTGCTTAACAAACTTCTCTGGCTTTGCTCACTCTCTCTTGACGAGATTCATTCTTCGTCTCTGTAAGACAAGAACCAAGCTCTCCCGTATCACCCATATCATACCATCACCATGAAGGGAGATGAAATTTTTGACTAAGCGTGATTTATTTTGTTGTTAACTATTTCCCCATGTGATTCACTTCTCATTATCATCTCAGGTTGATTAACCTCTTTTAGTTGCAAATACAGCATATAGAATCCTATAGCATTCACATCTTATTGGCCTGGATGTATTTTCCCTCTTTTGGAAAGAATTTTTTTTTTTTTAATTCATGAGAGACACACACAGAGAGAGAGGCAGAGACACAGGCAGAGGGAGAAGCAGGGTCCATACAGGGAGCCTGATGTAAGACTCCATCCCAGGTCTCTAGGATCACGCCTTGAGCCAAAAGCAAGCAGTCAACCACTGAGCCACCCAGGCTTCCCAAGAATTCTTAACACAAACATTCATAGATAGGTCTCAAAGGCACTCTTTGTGTTGAAGTCATATATTAATTAAAACTGAATACGGGATTTGAATATTAGTTAAGAGCTGATGAACTTGTGCATTTTTCTGGAAGCATGATCCTAAATTGCAGCGTATTTCCAGAGAACAAATACTTCAACAAAGCAAGAAAATCCAAAAGCAGTAAGTTTGTAAGACTCTGTTCTTAGCCATTCATTCTGTGTTGTTAATACATTGTAATACCCATGAAGGCAATCTAAGAGTGGCCCACAAAGAAGAAACTGCAACTATCATTGATAGTCATTTTTCTTCTTACTGATGAGTAAAAGCAGAGAGATACACTTTTTTTGTTGTTTGTTTTACTGGAGTAATATATACATAATATCTTAGAGTTTTAATAATTTTTACATGTACAGTTCAGCGACATCAAGTACATTCGCATTGTTCTGACAGGTATGGCAACTATCCATCTTTTAAACTTTTTCAGCATTCTAAGAGATTAAGGATGATTTTTAAATAACACTTTGCATTCCCCATTTTACATATGGAAAAAAGTGAACTTTATTATTTTGGTTGAGGCTATAACTAACTAGTTGATGTTAGTGTACACCCTCCCTCCAAATAAAAATTTATTCTTGTGTATGAATTACTTCTGAAATTGTGGTAGAAGATGACTCAATCTGAGCATTTATATCATTTAAGAATTTTTAACATGAGCCTGGCTTAAAATGATTTAATGTGAAAAATATATTTTGGGGGTAATGGTCTTAAATCAGAAATAGGACTATGGTTTTCAGAGAATTTAATCCTTTGGTTAAAAACAAAGGTGAGAGTATATTAATCTGAAAAGCCTAAAACATTAACATGAATATTCCACTAATATTATGAAAAAGCTGTTATTTTACTTCTTTACTTTGTTAAGTTTTATATTGTTAAAATAGCTAATCTCATTAAATTACAGAGTGACTCCTCAATTAAAAACAAAAAATAGTTTTCTGCACTAATAAAAATAATTATAGATAATACACAAGATGAGTAAAAGTGAAAAGAGAAGGAAAATACAGCCCATCCATACGATCTAAAAATGTGCTTTTAGATGATGTTGTTACAATTTAAAAAAAATATTATGTCCTGTATAAAAATTATATCTTAACTTTTCTGGTAGCCTCATATTTTAAGCCAAAAATTAAAGTCAATATCCATATATTTATATTGCATTATTTTAAAGCACACTATGGACACATGAATTGTTTATCATTTATTCAAGAAATATTTCTTGAAACCCACACGATGTGTCCTTGTACTGTAATTATTGCAAAAAAGCATCTCCACTCTCTTTGTTGCTTATATAGCACACAAAGTATGGATATAAAGAGAATGGATCAAGCATTAGTTTACAATTCATGGTAATGAATTGAAAGCAGCCCTGAGGACTTTATGGCAGCATAAATATTTCTAAATATGATTTGGAATGCTTTCACAAGATTACGTGTAGACACTTTGCCCAATAAAGTTGGTCAGGCAGAGATAAGATTTGGAAATTGTCTCTTCCGCAATCCGTTCCAGAAAGTAGCTTTTAAGATAGAAGGAGCAGAGGGGACTGCTGTAACGCCTGAGCATTCATTTTTACACATAGGCTTTCTGCAGTCATGTTGACTTTCTAACTTTATTTTTATGTAAAGGCAAATTGATCAGGGCTGTAGGAAGCAGAGTTCCTAACTCCACAAATAACCTCTGTAAATAATGCATCTAGGTAAATTCAACTACAACTTATATGAGTGTAGAGGAGATATACATTGATTTTTCTTCTAAATTTGAACATTCGGAGAGTAATATACATATAATAAGAATATTAATATGAATGATGATGAGTTAAAAAACCTAATCCATAATATCCATTCAGTTGGGCTACTGAAACACATTTCCTAGCAACATTAATGGCCAATTTCAAACTAAAGGTATCATATATTCTTGGCAAAACAATTTCTTTTGGGAAGGAAAGAACGATCAAGGGCAGTTTAGAAATATATTTACAAATGTTTGGCTCTCTTATGGGAAAATACAAATCTTTTAACAAAACAGTATTTCTCTCAGGGGTATTAAAATGTCTTAAATAGATCACATTCACAGCCATCACTCACTGACATAGAGCCACCTCATTGCCGGTTATGGTCAACTTATTCAACCAAGAACAACTTAGAGGTTGTGTTGTCGGCTGCACAGATATCCCAAGTTCTTGTTTTTAAATTGGGTCCAATGATAGCCATACGTGGCAGTTTAATCAAAAACATTCTGCAGATACAGCTACTAGTCTGTGAAATTGGATATTAGCTATTGTCTGCCATCAAGAAGGCAGGGAACAAAAGGTCATACACCCTGTATACTAAAAAGAGGAACTACCAGATTGGCAACTGTATTAGTTTCTGAGGTCAGCTGTAGCAAACTCATTGGCTAAAATACACAAAAATCTATCCTCTTATAGCTTTGGTTGCATCTACCAGCTTCTGATGACTCCAGGTATTGACTATCTGCTAGCTGCAGAGCTCCGTCTCTACCTCTGTCTTCACATGACTTTCTTCTCTTCTCTGTGTCTTGTCTTATTGACACTTGTCATTGGATTTAGGGTCCACCCAAATAATCTAAGATGATCTCATGTCAAAATCCTTAATTTAATTACATCAGCAAAGACCCTTTAATAAGGTCACATTCGCGCAGCCATATTTTTGAGGGAGCCACAATTCAACCCAATGCAACTACTATCACTGGTTGTGTGCTGTATCATGCTATTTACGGATTTAATCGTCATGTTATATTTTCTTTTGTAAGGGCTCCCTACCTATCTTCTCCAATACAGTGGTGTGCAACCAACTCAACTATTTAATGATAACAATAATAGCTATGGCGGTTAATATATATTGAATTTCATTATGTGCAACACTTTGCTTTTTAACCTATTAACTCCTCACACCAACTCCATAAAGTATCATTATCTCAATTGTACAGGTGAGGAAACAAAAACTTAGAAATACAAAGTGATATGATGATGAAGGAGACAGTCAAGATCCCTGCTATCACAGAGTTTTCATTCTAATTTGGTAAACATACAGTTCCTCCGCTACCTACCTGCATCCAGAGACATGGGGCAGGCAAACTAGGAATGATTTACCTGGTTATACTCTGTGCAGGCAGAGCCAATGACTTCCTTTTTCACATCTTGCCCACGGGGGTAAAAGAGGAGGACCTCCAAAAGTGTGTTTTATGCTCTTTTTCACCTATATTAATGGAGAGAAGTTTCTAAATGTCAATCTCAGTTTAAACTGAGAAGTAATGATTAAATATAACATATCAAAAAGGGACATATAGCTACCTTCACTTATTTCAAACTGGTCCCATAGTATGGTAAGAAGAACCAGGCTTAGTGCTAATATTATAATTCATTTTGATTTTATTTTCCAACAGAGAGATGGACTCATGCTCTTCACTCTTTGTTACATTTAGATGAATGAAAAAGTCTTCATGTCAAAAAAATAAATATTCTTATTTGCTGATATGCTTCCATTGAATAAGTTAAAAAGGTGGTATCAATAAAAAACAGTCATTTCATAAAACAAAGCACCTGGATAGAGCTAAATGTGACTACATAAATATAGTTATATTAGTTATCTATTACTGCGTTAAAAATTACCACTGTTATTGTGGGTCAAGAATATAAGCATGGCTTGCTTGGGTCCTTTGCTCCAACTTCTCTCACAAAGCTTATGTTGATAGAGATACACTGCACTGTGTAGTAATGATACCCAGCAGGGCTGAGGCCTCATCTGAGGCTCAAGTGAGGAAGGGTTGATTCCTAAGCTTAAATGGTTTTTGGCAGGATTCTGTTGAGCTCTGTCCATTTGAGCATCTCAGCTCCCTTCTTGCTGCCACCTAGAGATCCCCCTTAGTTTCTTGGCACCTGGGCTTTTCTATTTGGCATCTTATTCCATAGCAAAAGTCAAGAGAGAGAGTGTCTTCTAGCAAGATGGAAGGCATGATCTTAGGAAGTAATGTAGTCATGGAAATAGCATGCCATGATCTTTACCATATTCTATTGTTTTGCAAAGGATCACAGATCCCACACACACTCATACAAAAGCCCGGACAACAGAAAGGGAAAACACCTTAGAGTCCTCCCACCTCAATCGCTTATATGGTGATATAATATAAAGAGAAATAATTTAATTTGTCCTGGGGCACCTGGGTGGCTCAATTGGTTGAGCATCTGCCTTCAGCTCAGGTCATGATCCCAGCATCCTGGGATGGAGCTCTGCATTGGGCTCCCTGCTCAGCAGGGGAGTCTGCTTCTCCCTCTCCCTCTGCCTGCTTGTGCATCCTCTCTCTCTCTCTCATAAATAAATAAATAAATAAATAAATAAATAAATAAATAAATCTTTTTAAAAAGTTTCATTTGTCCTAGGAGTTCAAAATCTAGTAAGGAAAATATGATAAAAAGTCTAAATACTGCAACATCTGAATAATAATATCTTTAATGTTGATGCATTCTCATTTCATTCTTGAGTTATGCATAATAGGTATAATTTCTGAAGATGTGAACAGCCACCAGCATGTCACCTTACTTATGCAAAAAGACTATTAAGCAAAGAAGGCTGATTGACTAGCAAATAAGCACATGAGACCTGAAACAATATTACTGGGGAAAATAGAGAGCCAAGAGCAGCAATTATATAGTTTCCCTGTTGCTGGTTACACTCACAATCTGCACAGGGTGAAGCAGCGGGACGAGAATTCAGATTCTGGAGGAGAGATCCAGTTCTCTGGGCTGAGAGTTTCTATGGCTTCATAGTAGAGGAAGCGCAAGGACTTCCACTAGCTTGCTCACGAGTGGCGTCCAAGCCTTGAGCTTGTGGCTGTGTGATGGCTGTACCAGTGGCTTCCAGCCCTAATCCATCACCTCAGCACTTCATTAGAACACACTGTCTTAGCACTTAAATCTATCGCTGGCTTCAACTATTGACTGGAATGGATTTCAGTGCCCAGATATTCTGCAAGAAGCAAATTCCCCCGTGCACAAGTTAATTCTTAAGCCTCGGTCAACCCTCTAGATCCCACAGGATGGCCTCTGTGTTTCCCCATATGCAACCCTTACACCTCAACCTGTGTTAGTTAACACTCAGTGTTGTAGCTTTGTCACTGATACACATGAGCCTGAGTTCAGTTTGAAAAGTGGTTATTTGGTCCAAGTGTAGAAGGTTCCACGTAATCTATATTCTACATAACTTTTTGCAGAACAGATTTTTTTTTAAGATTTTAAAATTTATTTATTTATGAGAAACACACAGAGAGAGGCAGAGACACAGGCAGAGGGAGAAGCAGGCTCCCCGCTTAATGCAAAACTCGATCCCAGGACCCTGGGATCACGACCTGAGCCAAGGCAGATGCTCAATCGCTGAACCACCCAGGCATCCCTGCAGAACAATATTTTAATTTCAGAAGCTTTTATTATTATTCTAAAAATGGTTAATCACCCAAATATCATCCTTTCCCTTTACATTCTATCCCTGCTAGCAGACTCCACAGCCTCTAAAAGAACTATTCTAATTTAACTTGAAAAATACATACCTTTATTTCTCTTCATGCCATTTTATTTCATAGCTCTAGATAACACTTTTTAATACATTCTATTGAATGGGGTTGCCTTATAGGTAGGAGTGTTTTATTATGAAGTTGTATTAATTCCTGATGAATAGCACTGTTTTTAGTTGGTCCAAGAGATATGCTTCTTATTCCAAGTTCTGTCTGAAGCCAATAATCCTAGAACAGAGTTACAATATATTTCTTTTTTGTCTTTTCTAAAGGTTAATGGTCTAGTTTCTGAAATTATCATTTAGGAAATGTTAACTTTATGTTAATTCAAATGCTTCTCCAAAAATATGCCCCGAAATAACCTCTTGCCATTTTTATTCTATATCTAGAAGAAAATAAAAAGGCTAAGATTCCCACGGTGGATCTTGCAAATGGAAAGAAAATGCATTAAACATACATTACTAAACTGAATAAAGGAAAGTTTGTGGGGGTTTTTTTTTTGGGGGGGGGCTTTTTGTTTGCTGGAGTTACTTTGGCATATCTCTAGACTATTTCTTTTAACTGGAGAGAGTTAAAAATAACCATCAGTGTGCAGAGTCAACATTGTTGTCTTGGTATTTGTGCTGGAAAAAAAAAATAAACCCACTTAGAAAACAAAGAAATGTTCGGTTGGTAATATGGAGCCTGCAGTTTGAGTGATGAAGTGTAGCAACTTAGAAGCGCAAAACCGAGAGAACTGATGACCCTCGGCTGGTTTGGAGTATAAATTTGAGGCTTGTGTCCTTTGAAAATTCATTGAAAAGAGATAAATGGATAGTGATCTTTTCACAAAGTTTCAGGGATCTGGGATATCAAGACAAAATATTGCCTGAGGGGAAAAGGTTAAATTTTCCAGATGCCTTAGCATTAAAATACGAGAGCAGGGAGGCAAAGGTTTTCACAATAATTGCTAACTACCCTTTTCTCTACTGTTAGACAATTTGTATTCTTCAGACATTTCCTGGCCCATTCTAAAGGGTAAATTCATTAAGGTCTACCCATTTTCTTTAGGCAAAAAAAAAAAAAAAAAAAAAAAGGAATACGCATAATATTTTGTTATTATTTCCTCCCAAATATTGTCGTTTAAATACTGTGTAGTATTCTAAAAAAAAAGAGCAATTAGCCTTGGCAAGCAACATTCTTTAAGTCTGTGCTTTTCAAACTGGTCTAGTCGATGTCTCATTTTTGAAAAACAGACGAAAGAAATTAGAAGTAAAGCCTGCTCATCTCTTATGCTTTGAAATTTCTAATTAGAATAAATACTGTGACTTCAAACAAATAAAAGGAAACGAATTGTGGGATGGGGCTTTTACGCTTATATGTGGTGTATGTTATATAAGGTATATTGTATTCCCCTAACTCTCCCTGTCTATCCAACCTGAT
The DNA here is from genome assembly GCF_048418805.1 of Vulpes vulpes. Classification (NCBI taxonomy): domain Eukaryota; kingdom Metazoa; phylum Chordata; class Mammalia; order Carnivora; family Canidae; genus Vulpes; species Vulpes vulpes. The sequence goes on along the minus strand of NC_132783.1, from coordinate 5,395,874 downwards.
GCCCTGCATGAGGGTTACTGTGATAATACTATTTGGCTGGATTTCTCATTTTAGGTAGATACATCTAAACCACGAAGATAATTTGCATTTTCTTCCATTTAGATATTATATATCATAATACCAGGATGGATCCTGCAAGATGGACAGATAGTCAAAGAGCACCTGGAGCAAATCTCTGAGGTGTATCAAAGTTCCGTTAGTGTGTAGAAAAGAATAAGTGAGGAGAAAAAAAAAAAGAATAGAATAAGTGAGGAAAAAGGTACATGTGGAAAGGGAGCACCCAGAGATTCCATAAGAGTTCTCAGAATGCTATGATTAGAAGATTGTAGTGGTTTTAAAATAAGTCCAAAGATTCTTTGATAGCCCTTCCTTCAAGAGGTAGAATCTGATTCCCCACCTTTAAAGTGTAGCTAGACTTAGTGATTCACTTCCAGTGACTAGAATAAAGCTGAAAGAATGTGGTGTGATTTGGGATATTAGGTCATAAAAGGTACTGTGGCTTCCTAGTCACTCACGTGTTCTTGAGTCACTCACTCTGAGGGCAACCAGCTGCCCTATTATAAGAGGATGTTCACAGAGTAAGGAATAGTGGCCTCCATCCAATAACCATGCAGGTAAGCCATCTTGGGAACAAACCATCCAGCCCTAATTAAGCTTTCAGATAACTGTAGCCCCTGCCAACATCCTAACCGCAACCTCATGAGAAATGCTGAATCAGAACCGCCATCTGTGCCACTCTCAAATTCCTAACCCACAGAAACCATGAGATAATAAATGTTTGTAGCTCTAAGTCACTAAGTTTTGAGGTAAGTTGTTGCACGCAATACATAATTAATACAAGAACCAAGGGAATGGTAAGATTTAAAGAGAGATGGGTTAGTGGACAATGCCAAATGTGGTGCAAGGTCATATAAGAGGAGGACCAGAAAGCAGCCACTGGCTTGATCAGCTTGAAGGCTATATATATAGAAGGCTATATAGAGAGCCGTTTGATGAAAAAATCGGAATGGAAGTAGAAGAAAGACTATCAAGAAAATTTCTAAAATTTTAGAAAATGTGGCTAGTGAGTCTGAAGAATGAATTTAAGGAATTTAGTTGCAGGGATTCCCTAGGTGCCTCAGCGGTTTAGTGCCTGCCTTCAGCCTGGGGTGTGATCCTGGAGTCCCAGGATCCAGACCCATGTCGGGCTCCCTGCATGGAGCCTGCTTCCCCCTCTGCCTGTGTCTCTGCCTCTCTCTCTCTCTCTCTCATGAATACATAAATGGAATCTTTAAAAGAAAAAAAAAGAAAGAAATTTAGTTGCAGAATTTTGGGGTGGGGGGAGTGTGGTAACTGGGGTAGTGTCTCTGTTCCAGAGGATTTAAGATAAAATACACAAGAGAATATATTAATAATATAGGATTTGACATGTGGAGAGCCAAAATATGGAGTCTATAAATACCAGAGGGAAAAAAGTGGAAATATTCCTGGGAACAGAATGTTGTAGAAAAGTGGTGGTGACCCATCAATTTTCATTTTTTCATTCTTAATACAAAGGGAATATAGATCATGGTTGCAGCCAGAGATAGATTTGCACACAAAAAGTTAAAGTATGTGTATTCTATTGATTGCATTATTTCTGTAAAGTTTACAACTAATGTGTTTAAAAAAGGGAGACTAGGGGATCCCTGGGTGGCTCAGTGGTTTAGCCCTGCCTTTGGCCCAGGGCGCGATCCTGAAGTCCTGGGATCAAGTCCCACGTCGGGCTCCCAGCATGGAGCCTGCTTCTCCCTCCTCCTGTGTCTCTGCCTCTCTCTCTCTCTCTATTTCTCTCATAAATAAATAAATAAATCTTAAACAAATAAATTAATTAATTAATTAATAAGGGAGACTAAGAATTTTAAAATAGTGGCTTAGTGACAGAAGTCTCTCCCTTTTTTTTTGTTATCACTTCAAACTTAACAGAAGTGCTAAGAGAAGTCATGATGTCATCAAGAGGGTAGAGTAGGAGACCCTGGCCTCCTTCCCCTGACAAAGAACAATTAGACAACAATACACAACTGCACACAGCTCTGGGAGAGCTCAGGAGTCTATTTAAGAAGTTTCAGGGACACAGCAGAGCAAAAGTCCCAAGAGGAGCTGCATCAAAAGGGTGGGAAGAACAGTTTCACTATGGCGGCAATGCCAACCCCAGGCCAGCACCGCTCAGAAGCAAGAGGGAACTCCTGGCACAAGAGACTTCCCCCAACCAGGAAAGTGAGAACGTGGTGAACAGCAGCTTTCCCAGTTTTTCAGGGCACTGCACTAAAGCCTGGCTCACTTCTTCCTCACCCAGAGACTAGCAAAGCTGTGGAGAGACAGCTGGGAGTGAGGAAGATTGGGGGTCACTACCAGTAGTGGGAGCCATGGTGGGTCCCTCTGGCCCACTCAGCGGGAGATCCCAGCAGCCCACCCTGCTGAGGACCTGAACAGCTTTGGCCAACGCGCAGACCTCCCTCTCCCCTACCTTTCATCACTGAGGACCTCGCCGTGGACCATCACAGACTGCTCCACAGAGGACCCAGGCAGCTTCCACCACTCCTGAAACCAATGGCTGCCACAGCCACCCCAGACCCCTGCAGATTTCACCAATCAGATTTTTGCTCCAGAACTTTTCTTTTGCTTGCAGACACCACCTGCCTCTGTCCCTTCCTGTTCCATCTGCCACCCTCACACTGGGGCCTGGAATCAGCACCAGTAGCCAGGCCAAGCCTCTGTGACTATGCATGCAAGATGCCAACTCAGGCCCTTCCACTGACCTCCATGGCCTTGTGTATGCCAGTGGCTAGCACTTGGGGTTGTGTGACTGCATGTCTGTGGCCCAGGGCCACCAAAGCTGCTATGGGCCTGGATCTGGCCCTACCTCCTATCCTTGGCCTCTGCAGCCATGTGCACACCCATGGCTAGTACCCACTGCTCTACCAGTACATGTCAAACACCCAGACCCACACAGCTGCTTGACAGCTGGAGATGGGCCCAACTCCCATCACTAGCCTGCATCAACACATGTGCCAGCAACCAGCCCCTGCAGCTACAAGTTTGCATGCTGCTTGCCCTGACTCCCATCACCAGCCACTACTCTCCTATCTGCACCTGCAGCTAGCTCCTGGAGTCATGCGAGTTAGTACTTATAGCGAGGGCTCCCACAGCTGCTCTCACACCCACAGTTGCCCCCCTCCCTGTTGTTGGCCCCATCCCTTGCTACTGCACCTGAGCCTGCAGCTAGCCTTGCCACCATCACACAGGCACCTTCAGCCAGTCCCTATGGTCAAATGTGTGCAGACCATCAGCTCCAGCCACTACCACTGCCTGTTCTGCCGCCCCCACCCCCCCAGTACATCAACAGTCCTTGCAGCCAAGTTCTTGAAGCTCATGTGTCCCCCAAACAAAGTTAATGCAAAGGAATTCTCCTCAAGATAGATTATAATAAAACTGTAAAAAATCAAAGATAAAGTGAAAATATTGAAAACAGCAAGGAAAAAGTATCTAGTCACATGTAAGGGAATCCCTATAAGGCTGGCAGTGATTTTCTCAGCAGAAATCTTGCTCATCAGGAGAGTCTATGGATATATTCAAAGTACTGAAAGAAAAGCCTGCCAACCATGAGCACTCCCTGGCAAAGTAGTCCTTCAGAAATGAAGAAATAAAGACTTTCCCAGAGAAACAAAAACTCAGGACATTCATCACCACTAGACCTCCCTTATAAGAAATGCTGAAAAGAGATTTTCAAGCTGAAATGAAAGGAGGGTAATTGGTAACATGAAAATAAATACATGCAAATACATGGTAGAGATAAGCATATAGTGAAATTCAGAATACTCCAATACTATGTGTTAAGCACTTAACTCTAATATAAAGGATAAAGGACAAATGTATTAAATATAGCTCTAGATACAATAATATTAATGGATACACAATATAAAAGTATGCAAATTGTGATATCAAAAGCTTAAAATGTGGGGGGGATAAGAGGGTATAACTTTTATATGTAATAGATTTAAGTTGCTATCAGCTTAAATAGTATTTCTATAAGATGTTTCCTGTAAGCCCTATGGTAACCACACAAACACACAAAATCTACAGTAGACACACAAAAGAAAAAGAGAAGGAAATTTAAGCACATCACTGTGGAAAATCATCAAGTCACAAAGAAAGATAGTCATAGAGGAAAGAAAAGAGCAAGGAACTATAAAATAGCTGGAAAACAATCAAGAAGATGACATTAGTAAACCCTTACCTATCAATAATTACTTTAATTGGCAGTCTAATGTACAGAATACTGATTATTGATAATCATACTATAGTGTATACCTGAATGTTCTGGAGAGCGAATATTAAGTGTTCTGACCTCAAAAAAGAAATGGTAATTATAAAATGGAATGGAAGTGATCATTAGTGTTATGGTGGTAATAGTTTTGCCATATTTACTTGCAGCAAATCAACGCCTTGTACACCTTAAACTTATATGCTGTTATATGTCAATTATATCTCAATAAATGCTTAAAAAGAGTAATAAGGAAGAAAAATAAAACTCATTTTTTTGATAAAACAGGCTTATTTATCTTAAACCATAAATTATGAAGAGAGAATGACCATTTTGCCAAAGTCAGAAAGGCAGATAGATAGAAACATACTACGATCCTATAGTTGATTGAATAGTGGACCTCAAAACAATATGTTGGCTCAGAACCTGCGTATGTGACCTTATTTGGAAGTCTTTGAAGATGTGATTAAATTAAGGATCTCAAGATTAAATCTAACTCCAATGATAGGAGTCCTTTTAAACCAAGGGAAAAAGACCAGAGGGAGAAGGTCATGAAGGCTAAGACTGGAGTCATGCTACCTTGAGCCAAATGTCAGGACCCACCAGAGCTGAAAGAAGCAAAGAAGAATTCTCCTCAAGAGACGTAGGAGAAATCATGGCTCTGCTGACATCTTGATTTCAGACTTCTGGTGCACAGTGTTCACAGATAATATATTTCAGTTGTTTTAAATCAACAAGTTTGTTGTAATTTGTTAGAGCAGGCTTAGGAAACTAATATAGACTCCCTCAGTTGTAGAATTAAGAAAAAGAACCAAAGCACATTATACAAATAACTGCCTACTCTTTGAACAATTGACCAGTCAAACAGCAGTTTAAAAACTTGGTTCAACAGCTAAACCTTAGCGGAACTACTTTGGGAATAAAGCCTTAGGATTCATACAATACAGGCTTGAAAGAAGAGTCACAAACACAAGCTATATTTGCAAAGAAGCATTCTCAAATTTAGTGAAGTGATCACTTTAATAAAAAAAAAAAAAGTATAGCTCAGAAAGCTCAGGGACTTATGGTAAGAATTCAGAATAAAATAAAATATGAACCGGCAAAGCACAGGAAGAAAACCTAGGAACATAGAAGCATACATATACAAAACCATCTAGAAAATAAGATCTTGGGATGCCTGGGTGGCTCAGTGGTTGAGCATAAGCCTTTGGCTCTGGTCATGACCCCGGGGTCCTGGGATTGATTCCCACACTAGGTTCCCCACAGGGAGCCTGCTTCTCCCTCTGCCTGTGTCTCTGTTTCTCTCTGTGTGTCTCTCGTGAATAAATAAATAAAATATTTTAAAAAAATGAATCCCCACTGGATTAGCAATTAATGAATCATTCACTGCTGAAAACAATAACTGACATAGAAGATAGGATTGGAACAAAAAAATGTAGATGAATGATAAATGACAATTATTTTTTAAATGACAATTAAAAACAGAGAGAACAATGAATGATAGGAAAGAAAGAAAAATGGTATTTCATTTTTCAAATCTGGTGTCCCAAAAAAATACAAAATAATTAATTACTAGACAAGAAAACAGTAAAATTATTCTAAGATAAAATAAAGCAAAATCTTCCAAAATAAAAAAAAAAAATCAGCTTTCCAAAAATAAAAGATGTGAATATATAGATTAAGATAGACAACTATCATAAAAGAAACTGATACAGAACAATCATTAATATAAACACTGAAATATAGTTTAGTATATCTTACTACACTTTGAATAAATAGGAAAAAAAATCTTCTGGAATCCAAGCACAAAATATCAAGTCATATAAAAGGGGAACAAAATTATTCTGGGCTCCTGATTCCTTGTTGTATCATCCAACACTGGAAACAGGAAAGCAGTGTGTACAAAGCCTTGATAGTAGGAATACATAGTTTAAATGTTCACTGTCAATTTATTTAAGCATCGAAGACACTATGGCAAAAGAACTAACAATGGGCATTAAATTAATATACCTAAATGGCCAGGATAAAAACAATTGTGGAGAACATGATTATACATAAAATAAAAATATTACATGCTCTGAAAATGTAAGGATGATATGGCTAAACTGATAGTAGAAGGAAAACAATGGAAATTATGGTGAACAGGATGACTCTTTGATCGCTCATAAATATAAGTTAAATGAAACCATTTAATGGTATAAATAAGGTTACATGTGTATTTTAATGCATAAAAATCAACAAAATAGGGAAACACAGAGAACAAAAAGAGAAAAGGGAATAGAAACACCAAATATGGGCAAACTTCCTACTTTGCCAACAGTGGGAAGTTAATAGGCATTGTCTAAAAAGGAGGTTAAATTTAAAAAAAAAATAAGAAAAAAAATGAAATTAATATCAAAATCACAAAAGGAAATAAAAATAGGATAATCTAACATAGAATTTGAAGAGCCACAACAAACACATATGTCAAACCACTAACTGTAAATGGTCTACACCTATTTATTAAAAGAATAACATTTTGGGGCAACCCAGGTGGCTCATTGGTTTAGCATCACCTTCAGCTCAGGGCCTACCCTGGAGACCTGAGATCAAGTCCCATGTCGGGCTCCCTGCATGGAGCCTGCTTCTCCCTCTGCCTGTGTCTCTGCCTCTCTCTCTCTCTCTCTCTCTCCGCTCTCTCTCTCTCTCTCTCCTGAATAAAAAAATAAAATCTTAAAAAAAATATTAAAAAAAGAATAACGTTTTCATGTTGGACTACAAAGAATAATTTTTTAAAGATTTTATTTATTTATTCATGAGAGACACAGAGAGAGAGAGAGGGAGGCAGAGAACAGGTAGAGGGAGATGCAGGTTTCCCACAAGTAACCTGGTACAGGACTTGATCCCAGACCCCGGATCATGCCCTGAGCCTAAGGAAGATGCTCAACCGCTGAGACACCCAGGCATCCCCAAAGCACATTATTTTATAGTGAACATTCTTAACACAAAGATATTTATATTGACCAAAAATTAATAAATGGTATATTAGCCAATTATCCATGCACCAAAACCAAACCAAAACAAGACAAAAACCATAATCAACAACAAAAACCAATTATCCATGCACCAAAACCAAACCAAAACAAGACAAAAACCATAATCAACAACAAAAACATAACCTCAGCATAATGGAGCAAAGTTTAGAGAGAAAAACAAGAAATAGATAGAAACAAAGTAACAAATCTTCAGAGTCACTTCTCAGTATTAGAAACATTATTATATCTATGTGTAAAAATGTCTGTGCATGTGTGCATATTGCCAAAAGATAAGAATACATATTCTTTTAAAATTCCCAAATAATATTCAGAAGTTTATCATTTATTGGCCCCCTTACTAATTTCCAAAGAGTAAAGTTAACATAACCACATGCAGTAAAACAGAAGTTAATGACAAAAATGGAGGAATGATCTCTCTACCAGAAAATATAAAATTTTTCTTACTCATGCCTTATATAAAATGGAAATCAAATTAAAATTGGAAATGATTTAGAAAATTATGTCTCTTAAGATTTACATTTCTCAACCCATGAAAAACACAGCTAAAATAGTGTACAAAGGAAACATAATATATAATATCAAAAGCAGCATGCAATCAGTTTTGAATATTTGAAAAAAGATAAAACAACTGTGGGGAAAGAAGTGGCAAACAAAAAAGAATACAAAAAATAATTAAGTTTAAGCAGTTAAATATTAGAACCAATAAGTAAAGCCTGTTGCTCTTCTTCATGAATATAATTGGTCACATGCATAAAAAGGGCAGTTTTCTAACTTTATCAATGACAATTAAAAAAATAACAAAAATCGTGGGATCCCTGGGTGGCGCAGCGGTTTGGCTCCTGCCTTTGGCCCAGGGCGCGATCCTGGAGACCCGGGATCGAATCCCACGTCGGGCTCCCGGTGCATGGAGCCTGCTTCTCCCTCTGCCTATGTCTCTGCCCGCCCCCCCCCCCTCTCTCTGTGTGACTACCATAATAAATAAATTAAAAAAAAAAAAAAATAAAAAAAAATAACAAAAATCGTAGAAATTAGAAGAATTCTAAATAACTAATCTTTTCAAATATTTTCAAATTACTTCAACAACATGAATGAAATGAATACTTTTCTTGGAAAATATAACCTACCAAAACTAACCTGAGAAAGTGGCCCTGGAAAACTACATACGTGATTCACCATCCAAGAAATAAAGTTGCCAAATACCCATTGCCCAGATGGTTTCACAAGGCAATTCTTCCAAAACTTCAAGTAATAAATAACTGCAATTAAACTTTAATTGTTCAGAGCACAAAAAAAGAATGGAAGAAAGGAAGAAAAGAAGGAAGGAAGGAAGAAAAGAAGGAAGGAAGGAAGGACGGAAGGAAGGAAGGAAGGAAGGAAGGAAGGAAGGAAGGAAGGAAGGAAAAGAAAGAAAGAAGAAAGAAAGAAAGAAAGAAAGAAAGAAAGAAAGAAAGAAAGAAAAAGGAAATTTCCTCTTTTAGAATGTGTGCATCGCATTGGTACCAAAATCCTATTAAAGATACACACAAGCAAACCACAGAACTTTCAAACATATTAAAATAAAAACATTTAAAAAATAAGTAGCAAAATTCAGCTTTATTTAATAAATAGTAAAGCAAGTGCAGTTTATTCCTGGAATGTTCATGTGGTTAAATATTAGGATAAATATAAATCAACGTATTTAGTAAGTCAAAAGAGACAATCACATAAATCTCATTAAAGGTAAAAACCTTTAGTAAAATCCAACATCTATTATTGATTTTAAAAATCATAATATGGGAGCCCCTGGGGGCTCAGTGATTGAGCATTTGCTTTTGGCTCAGGGCATAATCCTAGGGTCCGGGATCCAGTCCCACATCAGGCTCCCCACAAGGAGCCTGCTTCTCCTTCTGCCTATGTCTCTGCTTCTTTTTGTGTCTCTCATGAATAAATAAATAAAACATTAAAAAATCATAATATGGGATAATTTCTACATGATGATGTTTATAGGTATATGCAAAAATAGTATACATGTGCTAATACAGGAAACAACAGCATTTTCTTTGAAATCAATAATAAAGCAACAGAATTCATTATCAATACTCTGGTTATAAATTTTTCTGGAGGTATCAGCCAATGATATTGGAAAATAGATTGAGGAATGAATTTAGAAACAAAATTGGAGAGGAGAATTTTAAATTATCAGTACTTGAGAATAATATATATTTTCCTTGGAAAATCTAAAAGGATCAATAGGAAGACTCATCTATGTAGTAATTGTCTTACACTATTATAAATAATAAGACAAAGCAGTTACAGGGCTCGGTATAAAATTGGTGTAAGGAATAAACGGGTTGCTCATGGACAATAACCAGGTATGAGTAAAATTTCAAAAAAATAACATATGAAACTTAACAAGAAACATATAAAATCTTGTTTGAAGGAAACTATTTATGCCACTGAGAAACATAAGCAAGGGCTTTAGCAGAAGGAAAGACACATTCTTGGAGAAGAGTATGTGACTCCACAAGAACATCAGTCCTCCCTCAAATTAATCTATAAATTTAATGTTATCCTAGTAAAAATACCAACAGCCTATTTTTGGAAACTAGACAAATTGATTCCAAAGCTAAACCAGGAATAAAATTGTCAGAAATGTTCTAAAAATAGAGAGGCAGAAAGAGAAAGAGAGATTATGTTTCTCTAGCTCTATCATTTTAAAGTCATAATAATTAAAACAGCGTGATACAGACTGGAAAGGCAATTTATGTACTGCTAAACCCTACAAGCATCGACGGTCTTATGTTATTGTTATTAGCTTTTCAAAATCCGAAACTAATCAATTGCTCACCATCATGTGATTCATTTTTTATGAGTTTTTAGTCAAAAGATTGTTGGAAGGAAAAATACAGCTGAGAGCCTGAGAGAGAAAAAAAAAAAAATACTATACAAATTGAAGAACACTTATCAGCAGTAGCTTTTTGCCTGAACTAGAATCAAACACAATGAGGAAAGCGCGAAGAGTCAAGGAGAGATGGGATTTAATCAAATTTTCTTTTCATAGAAGGGGCGATATTCAGGATACGACGCCCTGAACACTGGTTCACTTTTTGAAGGCATGTCAGCAGGAAAAGAAAATTGAAAAGCAATTTTCGGGATAGAAAACTGATGTAAGAAAAGTTGCCCTATCACGGACTAAACCCGATTATTCTGAGTTCTATTCAAAATCACCACCCCCCCCAAAAAAAATCTGTGCAATTAGTGAATTTGGATACTGTCCTTGAAATCCAGAGAATCCAACATCAGTGGAGATTTTTCGTGCTAAGGACAGGAACTATCCCTTCACATTAAAAGAAATGACATAGTTGAGAGATTCTTTCTGTGGAAGGCCAGATATTCCGTGAATCTGCTGGATTATATGTTCCTTCATCTGGGACATTAGTTGACTATAGGGCATGACTTTGCATTTATCGGACTGCGTGCATTTCTACTAAAAATGATGGCTCTGGGAGGGATGAGGCTTTTGTTCTGGGTTGCCTGTGGTTTATTTGCTCATTTGTTGTCATCAAAGAGCTAGTGCTGTAAATCACAGACCTTCAACCGATGACTTACGCAGTAGGGGAGGACGGAGTCTGCAAATACTTTTCAGTGGTGAGTGGCATCGTCATTAACGTCATGTGTATCCCCTGACACTCTGTGGGCTGGATGCTTCATGCATGGTGTAAGCTCTAAACTGACAGGCTGGGCCTACCGCTCATTCTGGCAGCTTCTCTGGCTGTCTCATTGTCATAATTTTGGAGCAACAATCTTGTTGCCTGCCGCTCAAAGTCTTCATGTGATGGTTCTGGAGAAGTCTCAGGTTTCTCTTGGATTACAGCAGACGGGAAAGGTTCCAAACGTACTTTCAGACAAGTTGGTAAGAACTCTACGTGTTAAACACATCATCAGACGCACGCACAATATGCTTTGGGGGAAAATATACTTACTTTTTCTCAATAGTTGCTACCCCGGGGATGCACATAGATTTCTATCGGTGTGACAATCTGGGTTTCTGTCAAAACAGAACAAAATCATAGTTTTTTTTTTTTTTTTCCTAAATATGGGAAGGGTCCTTAAGTGAAGTTTCATCCTTGGTGTTCGTGTTGGTCGCTTTGGCACGGCTCTCCTTGTCACAGTCCAGGGTACAAGGATTAAGATGATAGGATCTAAGTGGATCCTCTCTACCCTAAGAAGCCTGAAGTCACAACAAGTAGGAGGGTCATGGAGGTGAGTCACTGCCAATGCAACACTGTATAGAGTATCCCGCTGGGGACTTGAATTAGGGAAGATTTGACTGGCTTCCGGTGAGAAGTTTCCATATTCTTAATTTTTGCTTCATAGCCGTATTTCTTCATTGTGAGTTTTTTCAATTTTGCTGTGGTGCAATTTGAAAACAAGAAAATGCACAGATATTAAATGCGCATTTAGAGGAGTTTTGACGAATGTGATCTACTACCCCCATTCAGAAGAGAAAGCATTTTCTTTACCATAAAGATTTGCCTCACTTTGCTCTGCAGGCAGTCTCCACCGGCTCCACTCCCCACCTCCATCATCAGGGGATTAGTCTTCGGATATCTATCAGAATTTGAGAAAGAGTCCATATTTATTTGGAAGAAAGGTTGATTCTGTTAATAACTATATTCACCAACCCTTCCCCATTACACTCCCTGCCTTGTCCCACCCCCAAGCCATTAAGGGCGATTGGGTGGCTCAGTCAACCCAAGTCATTAAGGGTGATTGGGTGGCTCAGACAATTAAGTGTCAGATTCTTAACAGTTTTGGTTTAGGTCATGAAATCATGGATTGTGAGATGGAGCTCCGGTCTGGGCTCCCTCTCAGTGGGGAGTCGGCTTAGGGATTTTCTCTCTCCCTCTCCTTCTGTCCCTCCCCCCACTCTCCCCTCACACTCACACTCTCACACTCTCTCCCTCCCTAAAAATAATTAAACAAACAAACAAATAAATCTTATAACAAAGGGTTACTGCGGAAGATTGAAATGCTATTTTATTTTATTTATTTATTTTTTTACTTATTCCTAGATTATCTTTAATAGGCCAAAAACTGTACTAGTCTCTGGAGAGACAAAAATAAGTGAAAAATAAAAATCTATGGGCTGCCTGGGTGGCTCAGTGGTTGAGCATCTGCCTTTGGCTCAGGGTGTGATCTCGGGGTCCTGGCATCGAGTCCCACGTGGGGCTCCCTCCGGGGAATCTGCTTCTCCCTCTGCCTGTGTCTCTGCCTCAATCCATGTGTCTCTTATGAATAAATACATACAAATAAAATCTAAAAAAAAAAAAAAAAAATAAATAAATAAATAAATAAATAAATAAATAAATTCCTTCTGTCAAGGTGTCTGGATTCTGGTGCAGGAATTGAAGGAAGACATGGGAAATTACCAATAAAAATTACACAAATAACAAGTAGTGACATTCTGAGAGTGTAGGAATTCCTAAAGGTTGGTTGGTAGAGACCGTGCTGCTCACCACAATACAGCAGGCGGCATTTAGTAGCCTCTCTGTGTAGCCATATGACTGTTTCTAGCCAATGAGTCATCAGGGGAAGTGACATATGACACTAATGGTCCCTAATGATCTCTTCGTTGTTATTACTCCATGGCTGGAAATCCATGTCTGGCTGGAAAGGCGATCCTTCCCAAGGTAACCCTGGAAATGATGGGCGAATGCTGGTTGGGTCTCTATGAGACTGATCCTCAAACGAACTTCACTGAAGACTTTGATAAGAAGAAAGAAATTTCTGCTATGCTTGAAAAGTTGTTCATTTTGAGTTTATTTTTGTGACTGTCAGCATTCCCCAACCAAAAGGAGCAATACAAACTGTCCTTTCGCTTTTTCATATAATTCACTTCATCTGGTAAAATCACCAACAAGGGAAGAAACGTATTTAAATCTCCATATCTGCACCTGAGCTGATGGAAAAATGACATAAGAAATGCACCGTTCCTGTTTTTAAATTTTTCTGTGTTTTCCTCATCTAATTTAGAGTTTGTTATTTGCTTCAGTTGAGGTGAATAGTGTTATTATTATCAACATTATAGTACAAGTATGATAACCCAACTGCTCCCTTGTCATGTGACTTATTTCAAGTTATTCACCTTGAAATAACTGGAAGTAGTGCTGGAACATCAACTTTGAGATTTTTGACTGCACCACCTAATCTTTAAAAAAAAAATGCTCAAGGAAAAGGGCAAAATCTAATTTAAGTGGTTCTGAGAAAAGTGAAAAATAAATAGCCATATATAGTCATACCCAGTGTCGGTTTTTCTTGATTTCCAGTTCCTGCTACTGGCAGAAAAACATTGGATTTCATTTGACTTTCTATTATTCAAGTTCTCTGAGGCTTAATACTTCAGCGTGTTTGGGTCATAATGCAGATCTTTATGGTCACATCGCAATATTTCCCCAGTCTTTCTCCCTGGGTAGTATTTGGGTTCAGAAGAAACATAGAATCAACCATGCATTCCACAGATATTTCTTGAGCATCTGTAATGGGCCAGGTAGTGTTTTAGGTGCTAGACATGTACAGGTAAACAAAGCAGGGCCTCTGGTCGTTTCATCCTCCTCCTCTTGCTCATTACACTGAGTAGGACGTATTTGACTTTGCTCTTCATCCCCACCCACTCTCTTTAAGACTTGATTATTTTAGAGCAATTTTATATGGACAGCAAAAATGTGAGAAGAGGGATCCCTGGGTGGCGTAGCAGTTTGGCGCCTGCCTTTGGCCCAGGGCGCGATCCTGGAGACCTGAGATCAAAATCCACATCAGGCTCCCGGTGCATCGGTGCATGGAGCCTGCTTCTCCCTCTGCCTGTGTCTCTGCCTCTCTCTCTCTCTCTCTCTCTCTCTCTCTCTCTCTCTCTGTGACTATCATAAATAAATAAATTGAAAAAAAATTTTTTAAATGTGAGATTTCCTGTGTACCCCTGAACCCATACATGCAAAACCTCCCCCAGTAGCAACCTTCCTACAAGAGTAGTACATCTGTAACAGTTGATGAACCCACTTTGGCACATCACAATTACCCCAAATCCGTTGTTTGCATTACTGTCCACCCTCTGTGCTTTACTTTCTAGGGATTCGGACAAATGTGTCATGACATATGTCCATCATTAGGGGTCATACAGAGTATTCTCACTGCCCTAAAAATTCTCTGTGCTCTGCTTCATCCCTCTTCCCATCCCCGCGTGATCCCTAACAACCATGGCACTTTTTATTTTCTCCATTATTTTGTCTTTTCCAGGATGTCTTATGGTTGGACTCATACAGTGAGAAGCCTTTCCAGATTGGGCCCTTTCGTGCAGTAATATGAATAAATTTAAGATTCCTCATGGCTTCCCATGGCATGGTAGGTCATTTCTTTTTTTTTTTTTTTAAGATTTTATTTTATTTTATTTTTTTTATTTTTTTATGATAGTCACAGAGAGAGAGAGAGAGAGAGAGAGAGAGGCAGAGACAGAGGCAGAGGGAGAAGCAGGCTCCATGCACCGGAGCCCGATGTGGGATTCGATCCCGGGTCTCCAGGATCGCGCCCTGGGCCAAAGGCAGGCGCCAAACCACTGCACCACCCAGGGATCCCCTTTTTTTTTATTTTTATTTTTTTATGATAGGTCATTTCTTTTTAGCACTAAACACGATTCCATTATCTAGATGGGACCCGTTCTACATTTTATTCATTCGCTGACTGAAAGACATCTTAGTTGCTTCCAAGTATTGACAACTATGAATAAAGCTATCATGAACAACTCTGTGCACGACTTTGCATGGACGTGTTTTTAAAGCCCCTGGGTAAATAAATACTCAGAAGCATGACTTCTGTTTACGTTCTCAAAGAAATCTCTAAGCTGTCTTCCAAAGTGGCTCTACCATTTTTGCATTCTCATCAGCAGTATGAGAAGAGTTTCTGTATCTCCACGCCCTTACCAGCTTCAGGTATCGTCCGTGTTCTGGATTTTGGCCATTCTAAAGGTGAGCAGCAGGTGTTGTCGCCTTTTCTTGTCTTTTTTTTTTATTTATCAATGTATTTCAAACACCTCAAACAGCCTCTGGTACACAGCAAGGGCACAATGAACACTTGCTGAATAGAGAATGATTGATACGCTGGCCCTCTACTCCGTTGCCATCCAAGGAGAAAGGGAGGAGAAAGGGAGAAAATGCAGTGAAGAACAGTCAGTTGTAGCTGTTGGTCCTTTGTAGACTTTCCCTGCAATGACACTTTGTTTGTGGTCAGGTGGTCTTCTTGTGTATTCGCCACCCGACACCCAGCAATTATCAAAATTCTCTAGAGGAAGTTCATGCAACCCCACACGGACAGCCTCCAGGCATGAGTTTGCAGAACAGATTCAAACTGCAAGGCAGGGACTGACAAAATGTTTTTCTGGTTAGAATTCATAACATATTCTTGCCTTTTTTTTTTTTTTTTGGATGTCACATTTCACATAACAAGATTTCCTGCGAGTTGTGTAGATTATTTGGAACCTAAAGCTCTGGCTAACACCGAGATCTATTTCCAAAGGAGTCCAGGTCTCTTCTGTTCAGAATATTGTGTGGTCAGTTATTTTAAGCCACAGATTGTACCTTTTAATAAAACAAGAATGTACCTGGGCTCTTAAAAGCTTTCCTTCATTTAGGTAAAAGCACTTTGAAATGTTATCACAGTTTATGCCATCAGCCCCTCCCCTGTTTGGGCAAGAAAGAGTATCGGAATCTTCCGGAATCTTCCGCAGGCCATCCCAAGGCAGTGAGGAGGAGAGATGCTATGTCAGAGGCGCACACACCTTGGCACTATTTTTTATAATCTGCACTCGTGTGCAGGGACAGTCAGGGAAAGGAGAAACGTCTTCCCCCAAAGCAGTGCTTTGTTCTACAGGTTCATCTAAAGATCAGGGGAAATGAGAATAAAGAAGATACTAACATCTGAGATTTTGCCTTTCTCCATTTATTATTCACCTTTAGGGCTCGATGCTCTCAACAATTGCTCGATTTGTCTTTCTTTTCTGTGGCTAATGGGTCTTTCTTACTTTCATACTTATTTCCTTGCACTTAACTTTGGCTTGTACTAAGACTCCAAGCTTACCTTTCCTAGCCCAATCCTTAATACATAAGGAGAAGTGTTTTATATTTAGACCAAAATTTCCTCCCTTAATAAATTAAGTTTTCTACACTAATATCTCCCTAGGCACTCAAAAACACTTAATTTAAAACAGAACAGCAGAAATGACCCCTTCATTCTTAGCTGTATAAGTTTATACTTCCATTAAAGCAGGGAATTGGAGGAGCAAGGTTTACTGAGAATGAATAGATATTAGTTTCATATCTCAAAAATATGATCTCTATTGTATTAACAACAAAGAAAAGATGTTGAAAAAATTGATAAAATCTAAGTGGTTATATAAAGAGCCATATACATGCGAAAATTTGGAGATCGCTATAAAATGTGGACAGTAGGGTAAATTATCAAGGAAGAGTGTACCATAAAATAAATAAATTGAAAAGATAAAATCTGAAAAAGCAAACAAGAATGAGGAGCAACTTGCAGAAGTCATAAAAGGAAATAGAAAACTATTATTTTAAAGTGCCAGAGTAGGATGTTATTGCAATTTTAAAAGTCAAGAAGTATGTAAATTTTGGTAGCAATTTTTGCAATGCCAGCCCCTCATAAACTTCTTCTAACAGTTCCATAGGTTGTATAAGTTAGCGTGTAATAAAAATGTGAATTAGAGAGACACATACACTATCGTTTTCAGATCTGTCATACAGTGTTTACCTATTCTGTGTATACACATATATGTAGGTCTAGAGTGTATCCGGTGCCCTATTATTTCTGGTACACAGATTGTATACACTTGACTATGACTCTGGTTACACAGATGAAGACTGAAGCACAACTTGGGCACTAAAGGGTTTTCAACTGCAATGTACTAGTTCAGGTATTTATTATTTACTTATTTCAGAAAACTGACTTATTGTTCGTCCTGGGCACTAAACTGAATGGCAGGCATCTTCAATGGTTCAGATAGCTTAATCCATCAAATTAAAACTTTATGTGTCCACATAAAATTATTTCTAGCCTTCACAGTTAGAGACATCCTAATACATTAAAAATGATGACACTCAGTAAGGCGACTCATACTTCCACAATATATAAAACAGCTTTTTTTTTTTTTTTTTTTTTTTACGTAAGATAGCTTAACTCGCAATTAAGGAAGTCAATACTCTGGGTCTTTTAAAATGCCTGTACTGTTTTTATTCTTTTTAAAACTCAACATAAATCTTTAAGACTTTTGTACGGTTTGAATTTACATGTATATAGCAATATTTATTGTTTTTCAGAGTTCAGCGCATCCCCAGTCTTTGATACTGTGATGACGCATTCATGATACATTCGACGGGAACATCGAAACCTTTTCAGTAGTTTGGCAAATTACCTGAACTGTGGTTGGACCAGTTCTAGGAGTTCATGCAGGGATGAAAGTTGCTATGTCAGGCAATACCTTTTTCACCCACACAACTGATTTTTAAATAGAGTCACAATGTTTGAATTGTCATGTGTCAATGGTTCAAGCTCAGTTTTGAATATTTTCTGACATCAGCTGGTACCAAAAGAATGAAGCAAGGATGCTGAGATGATTTTCACAAATGAGACTTCTTCAGTGACTCCAGTAAGAGTAATTTAACCTTTTTTTTTTTTTTTTTTTGCCTGGACGGTTATCTATTGGTAAGCGGTAAATTTGGCCGCTGTATGACAGGAGGAGAAAGAGTTTAAATGATTAATACACTTACAAGTCTCATCTGCTAAACACCAAGGAAGAAAGAAATTATAAATGAATAACACTGTTAATAACCTGTAAGAATTTGAGGAAAGCCAATTCCAATCATCCTATAAATAAACATGTAAAAGGAAGACTTATTAAGCAACAGATTCAGTGTTGAGTTTACATTTTTGGAAGATAATCCCATTAAGAGAAGATTTCCACTGGGATGCCTGGGTGGCTCACTTGGTCAAGCGTCTGACTGGCTCAGGTCATGATCTCTGGGTCCTGGGATCCAGCTCAGTGTCAGGCTCCCTGCTCCCCTGGTTGCCAGCTTCTCCCTCTCTCTCTGCGTCACCCCCTCCCTCTTCTACCCCTCCTCCTGCTTGTGCTCTGTCTCATTCTCTCAAATACATAAATAAAATCTTCAAAAAAAATGTATTATCACTGAAGACCATTTAAAGCATTCAAATGGAGCCAAAGGGAACAAGGAGTCTGAAAGATGGAATGTTTACTATACAGACAATTCACAAAGGTTGTGTTTAATATAATATTACATTTCATTTACTTCACATTATTTAAACATCGATTCCCAGCTTTGCTTCCTAATTACCAGTGGTGCTTTAAAGTAAGAACAGTGAAGAAATTTTCTTTTAATGATAATATGTACTGAAAAGAAGTGAATTTGAAAAAAAAAAAAGTGTTTTGAAATGTGGCTAGCATTTATGTGTGTAATCTACTGAAAAATAAACGGAAATTTCCCTTGGAACTCCAATCCCTCCTACAAAGGAAAATGTGCCTTTCGGAAGACATACACATCTGTTTGATGTGGTGCTCATTTGAGATTTAAAATATCTGAGTTTAGCCTCTTTTAGGCTCTTTAACTTTCTTTGTATTTCAATTCCCTACCAGTGAACCAAGGAGGATAATGTTTTCACCACTTGGAAACACTGTAAGGCACATTTTTTGGAACCAACTTAATACAAAATGTTCTGAGAAGGGATTTTTTTTTTTTAATTTGAAAAATGTTCAAGCAGTTACTATTTGATTATTCCTTTTTTTTTCTTTCTACTTCAAATGCATTTAAATTCTTTAATCTACTGGGAATATGGTAGGTTTCTTTCATTCCCATTACAGGTCTCAAAGTCATTTTTTTTTCCATTGTGTTTTTCTTGTTTGCCAAGCCAGCTGAGTGTTCCCACTTTATCGTTCAAAACTCAACACGGAATTATCCTCTCATGAAGAATATGCTTCATGCAAAGCTTTTGAACATCTATGGAGGAAAAGGGACTCTGATTTATGGACAGCTCTTTAGCTTTACTTTTAATTTTCCTTTTATTTTCATTGACAGCAAAATTTTCTGGAGAGTACAATCAAGATAGTGTAGTCATAGAAATAACGTTACTAGAAGCTTGGTCATAAATGAGAACAGTCATAATAACGATCTCCTTTACCAAGGCATTCCACACAGAGCGATAACAGCACAATAATTAAAGAATTTGTCGTCTGTCACACAACAAATACAACAGAACTGCAGTAACAAAATCATAATTTTATAAATGTCCTTATACTAAAAATAAAAGCAAAAATATGAGGTCATGCACTGAGACAAAAGCTAAAAGTGAATAGTTATAGCAAAAAACATTGCAGAAGATAAAAATGTTCAAGTATTGTGAGAGGAGAGGGGGAGAATCAAATAGAAGAGCTTCAGAATAAATCAATTATATTTACTACCCTAGGAGGGACACGGACACAACAGTCTTGGTCCACGAGTACTTTTCGCTGTTACCCAGTCGAAGGACAGATTCCATTTCCTTGGAGCATCTCTACTGTTACGAGGATGGGGTGCAATCCATTGTCTACCATGATTACAAACAGACAATAATACTTCAGGAGAAATATGCTCAAGGACAGGCCAGCGTGATGCTCCACAACAGTAGGGCCCCGGGGGTTAGGAGGCATGGACTCCAGCCCTATTTTCACCATTGTCTGTGAAAGAGATTTCCCAGTCCCAAAATGAAATTTCACTTCCTGCTCCGACTTTGCTGCAATCAGGACTAGCAGAGAGCAGTAAAAATAATGGCAATAATAAAATGGTTGAACATTCTCACTGATGCTTCATTTCATTTTTTTTTTTTTTTAAGTATCGAGAAAAGAAACTGGATCACTTAATGAAACTAAGGACTGTATAACGTTTTAGCGGGGTTGTTCCGACAGCATGGCAACGTCTTCCCCAACGTCACTGATCTACACAGTGCCCTTACACTTTGTGGTTGACTGGCATGATCACATTTGAACAGTGGCTAGTTTCTACGTGATTAGGAAAGACATGTTTCTCATGGGAGTAAAAAAATAAAATTTGTCTGTTAAATTACACATAAATATAAGGTACAAATGTATTTTTAAAATACAGATTAAAATAATCACACTTGCATTGTGTACATACGAAAATACAGTATTTCATATTCAATATACACAGACACATTTATGATAAATGCAATTATTTGGCAATGCCAGTTCTTTCAGGGGCTTTCTCTGTCCCCTATTTCCACAGATATGGAAACAAAAATGCATGGCCAGCATCATCTCCTAGCTCTGGCGGACGTCCTGGAGCAGTTTGTTAATCTCAGCCACCAGCTCGCTGGCATCCATGAGTTCGTGCTTCCCATCGTTGAGATGATTGAGCACATTGTCAAAGTCATCTTCTTCATAATTCTCGGGGATCTCCTCCATGGCCGGCAGCCACTTCGAAGAAGGCTGCACGCTGGAGTGGGTCCCGAGGGGGGGACCAGAGCTGTTGGTGGGATTTTGGAAATGGGTACTGGCCGCCCAGGCGGCCACACCTTGGGGGTAACCCACCGTCTTGGCTGGCAGGGGTCCCTTCCGACGTTCCAGAGAGTTGGACCGGTCCACCTCGCCACCCTCGGGATAGGTGTCCAGGGAAGGGGGCAAGAGGCGCTGGAACACACTGCTCATCTCCGAGAGCAGAGAGGATGTGCTGGTGTCCCCGGAGTCCTCCTCGTTTGGGGAGTCCTTCCCAAAGGTGGAAAAACTCTTCTTCTTCTCACCAGAATCTGCAGGCGGGGTGTCCTCCTCCAGACTCGGGTGCGGCTGCTGCTGCTGGGGCTGTGCTGGGAAGTCCTCCCCCGGGATGAACATGTTACTCCTATAGTCTGAGGACGGCGAGGGCAGCGGTGGCATCCAACACTGGTCAGAGTGTCCCAGGACCCTGCACTCCTCCGTGCAAAGCCTCATCGCTACACCACGGAAAGCAAATGGGGATTCGTTATCAGACCCAACATGACTCAAAATGATACAGCAAATGTCATTATACTTCTCAAAAAAACCCAGAACGAGACACTTTTAAACTACTACCAGGACACTGGCCTGTTACGCTACACACTAAATGGACTGCACTTCTGGGTTTCATTTGTATATCGGTTTTATGGACTGTCCCCCCTCCCCACCCTTTTTACCAAATAAGGAAAGGAGGGTTATGACTCACACACTTCTCAGGGATAAGATATCTGCTCCTCAAGTAATGAGAAAGTGGATTTATAACTTACACATAAGGATGACTGAAAAAGAGCAAAGGTATGGGTGATGCAATATTTGCTGAACATAAATTCTAAAAAAACCAGGGCTGTAAGGTGAAATCCACAATTTTAGAACACCACCAGATAATTTTTTGAGTAATACCTATGCGTAGCTTTCTAGATATTGAGGTCTATCCGACCAACTTTACTTTTAATGGAGGCATATGGCAATATAATAAGCTATCAGGTTGTTCTCCTTATTAATCTCTCTCAAACGAATTCTGGATTATTTACTGATTTGTTACTTAATATAGCAGGTGCAAATTATCCCCAACTACCAGGTATCCGTAGTTAGTCTGTTAAGAAGTCCTCTTTTAGAGGTCTGAAATGCAAATAGATGGAAAAGTCATCAAAAGCTGAAGAATATATATAAAAAAAAATCCATTGGTTAGTTCTTCCAGTTGTTATAAAGCCTCACTGGAATGTGAGTGGCCATACTCATAGAAAATGATAGATGATACTAGAAAAACAGGAAATAAAAGAGGAGAAAAATCTCTAAATTTGCCAAATATAATAACTAAAGTACATAACAATGAGGGAAGGCAAAAAATGTAAAAAATACTCCACAAATCACCCATATCTTTCAGTGACAATTAGGTCTCTTTGGTATCACGATTTTGTTTTAGAGCAAGTGACAGGATGCAGAAAATGCAAACTATCTTATATTTGAAGAAAAACTGGATCGATACCAAGCATACTTATCTACTCAGCTAATTCTCTAGATCTAGCTGCTTAGGAAAGATTTCTCTTCTTCCCAAATGATCGTGGAAAAGGATGATTCTTGAACAATGTCAAATCCTTTGTCAGGGGAAGCAAGTAGTCCATTGTGTTTATTGCTGTATCCCCAGCACCAGGTAAAGTGTCTGCATAGAATAATCAGTCACTATACATTTTCTAATCATCAGGGAAATGTAAATCAAAACCACTTGAGATTGCATTTCAAATCTGTCAGGATGGCTGTTATAAAAAAAATAGTAACAAGTGTTGACAAAGACGTAAAGAAATTAGAATACTTGTACACTGTTGCTAAGAACACAAAATGGTGCAGCCACTACGGAAAACAATTTGGAAGTTCCTCAAAAAATTAAAACTATAACCACCATATTACCCAGCGATCCCACTTCTGGGTATTTAACCAAAAGAACTGAAATCAGGATCTCAAAGAGACATTAGCACTTCCCTGTTCACTGCAGTACTATTCACAGTAACCAAGATGTGTAAAAAAAAAAAAAAAAAAAAACCAGAAACAAAAAACAAAAAACAAAAAAACAACCAACCTGAATGTCCACCATTGATAAATGGATAGAGACAACGTAGTAGACGCATACAATGGAATACTACTCAGCCTTAAAATAGGAAGAAGGGTCTGCAATATGTGACATTATACCCAGCGAAATAAGCCAGTCACGGGATAAACACTCTATGTGACTCTATGTATAGAAGGTATCTATCTAAAATGAACAAACTCGTGTAAAATCCAAGAGTGGAATGGTGGTTCCCAGGAGGTGTGTGCGTGTGGGAAGTTGAGGCAATGGGGCACTGCTAATCAACGGGCATCAAGTTTTGGTTAAGCAAGAGGAGCAAGTTCTGGAGATCTGCTAGACAACATTGGGCTTGTAGTTAACAATACTGGATTGTACAATTTAAAAAGTGTTAAGAGGGTAGTTCTTAGGTAATCAAATAAAATTTTAAAGATTTATATACAAAAGAAGGAAAGTGAAGAGTAAAAGTTGTCTCTCAGAAAAAGAGAAATAGGGCACCTGGGTGGCTCAGTCTGTTAAGTGTCCAACTCTTGATTTCAGCTCAGGTCATGATCTCAGTGTTGTGAGGTCAAGCCCCACAGCCCCACATCAGGCTCCAAGGCCAGCTTTAGATTCTCTCTCTCTCTCTCCCTCTACCATGCACCCTTCCTTCCCTCTCTAAAAAAAAAAAAAAAAAAAAAAAAAAAAAAAAAAAAAAAAAAGGAAGGACTATGTTGAAAGGGATGGAAGTCACTGCTCTTCATCACTCTTTGGAGATGGCCCAGTTTTAAACCTCACCAACTCTGGATCTCAGTTCTTATAGAGAAGAGGTTAATCTGAGGAACAAAAATGAGAGCAGAATGTTAGACTGGTAGAAAAGCTAAAAATACAAAGAAAGCAGGGAAAATGCAGAGAGGGCGTGAGTGCTGTGGGTACAACAAAGGGCAAACCCCGAGAATCCTTGTGTACTTTTGCTGTGAAGAAGGGCTAAGCTTAAAAAAAAAAAAAAAGGCTAAGCTTAAATAAGGGTGGATGATTTAAGAACAAAAGCAGGTTTAGATGCACTGACTTCATGCATTATTACTGCCTGGAAATATTTACTAACTATTGCTCATCATTTAA
This sequence comes from Vulpes vulpes, assembly GCF_048418805.1. Taxonomy (NCBI): domain Eukaryota; kingdom Metazoa; phylum Chordata; class Mammalia; order Carnivora; family Canidae; genus Vulpes; species Vulpes vulpes. The sequence goes on along the minus strand of NC_132783.1, from coordinate 5,371,818 downwards.
TGTGGACAAAACCAAAAGGAGTTGAAAGTAACTGCAATGTCTTAATTAGCAATGAGGTTTTTATCAGCAGCGAAATAATTCTCCAAGTGGTAATGAATTTTTTTTCCCTAATTCCCTTGGTCTCTGAAAATGGAAAGGAGATCTGTCTATCTTGTCTTACACACATCCTGTTAGAGGGAAGGGAAACAGATCTGATGACACCTTTCATTTGTTTTCCGGCCTTTAATTCTGTGGGAAGGACTTAATTGTTGGATTGATTATTTGATTGGCTTTGTTTTTCTCTCAATATTTAATGACAAAGAGTGGGGAAAGAGGAAAAATCACACAGGCTTCTAAGGATCCTGCGTATGTTCAACTTTCGAAAGACCTGAACGTAATCAACATATAACCAAAAATACAATCTGGATGACTACAATGGAAGTTCAGGTTCACAAGCAATTTGGTTACAAGAATTTTTTTAGACCAGGGCATGCTATTTCACAACTCTGCAGGACGTAAGTGGAGCTTTAATTATACAACGGCAAATTAACATTCAAGTTCTTTAAATCCATGAAGTAGGAAACACTGATGAAGAAAAGCTGATGGAGAGAAGTTTGGGGAAAGTAATAGAGATGGGAGGGGGGCAGGGGCACAGAGTAGGGCATTGCTGTCTCATTGAGATTTTCCACCTTTCCCCTGGAGACTCAACTATTTAAAAACATTCTCAGCGCATATACATAATTCAGTGCCCCAGACGCCTCATACTGCATCCAGTAAGTTGGAGCTTATTGGCAAGTGGTGCACATGGCTAGTCTTTGTGTCTCCTCTTGAAAGCTGCCAGGGGGTTAAATTTCCTCTGGGAAGGGGCTGGGGTGAGGAAGCAGAGAGCTCTTCCTTCCCATCATATGACTGTCAATTTTGTGACTGTACAATACCTTCTAGGTAGGACCTGACATAAGGAGAAAAAGTAAAAAAATATATATATATATACATATCTGTGCCTAATTTCTTGCAGGCCATTTGTCCTTAAGTAAACGATGGGTTGTGTATTCAGAGGCTGCCATATGTAAAGGGAGATGATCGCTCCCCCTGTCCTCAAATGGTTTGGGATCCAGTTCTGAGTCAAGGGTAACAAAGGCAGCCCTAAGCCCCCAGCTAGTGTGCCAGGCTACGTGATGCTGAAGGCATGTCAAGGAAAGAAACACTAAGAGGGCAAGTGGAAGCTGCTGTAGTTAAGAGACACCTGAAACAACTTTTGAGAGAGGAAGGGGACTCAGACATAGTGAAGAGAAACCAGCTTTTTTCAGGAAGAAAGGCCCCATGAGCAAAGGACTGGTGAAGACACGGCTCTGCCTATTGCAAAAGACACAAGAAAAGTTGGAACGGAGGAGAGTCAATAAGCTAGGACAGGATTTTATGGGCCTTGGAATGTCAAGGGAAGTCGTTTTATTAGGCGTTGCTGGGCAACAGAAGTCAATTACTGATTTCAAACCCCAAAAATGTAAATTAAAATGTCCTGAGAAAGTTATGCAAGCTGCGTAAGAGAAATATTTGACAAAGGGAGGAGGTGCTAGAGAGTGACTATCAGGCTGTGCGCTGGTACAGTAAAGTGGCCGTGGAAGAGAGGCCACAACGGGGATACAGGCCATGACGATGGACAGAACACGGAATTAAAGAGAAATGTTGGCGTTAAGTAATTGCAGATGGCAGATTAATGAAAAGCGGAATGAGCCCAATAAAGGAGTAGCTCAAGACACAAAATCTGAAGCCTTGATAAATCATGCTGGCGCAGCCGATAGACTGGGAGGATGGAAATGTCGCAGGAGCATGCGTGGCCCTGGGGTTCAAAGCTGAATGAGTAAGGAAGAAAGTATGTTGACAAACATGAGCTAACAGACAAAAATGCTTGCTGGTCTCGCTGCTCAGAATGAAGGATGTTTCTGTGGGAATTAATAGAATGAATGACCAGAAATGACCTTGCTGGCAGGCAATGCAACGAAACATAATCTATATTTGATCACAGTTTAATGCAGGAAAAATAGTTGGAATAAGACACTCAAGTCCTAAAAATATACATGCTCTCAAACACTGCACTGATTTCTGTTAATGGCATTCAGATGTGGACTTACTTTTTTTTTTTCTTTTTGGAGTTGGGCTATTTCCTGGGAATATAAGTTTACAAAGCACAAGTTTTATGCCCTAATGTGCTGGCCAAAGCTGCCAGAATGAACAGCAAGCCAGAAAATGGTTGAAGTATCATCAGAATGATGGTCATAATTAAAGGATGATTATCTCTGTATAGATACTCAATATGCACATTTTTTTCCCATACTAGCCAGAACATGAATAAGGTTTAAAATATTTTATAAATCACTGGTAATATCCCGGTGCTCTATGCCACCAGAACGCCTTCCCCACGTGGAGGCAGCCAGCTAGGAAGAAAGAAATGTGTCTACTATAAAACAACACCGTATACCAGCAATATAGCTCTCCCACTACACGCCTAGGTTAAGATTGCGTAACTATGGAGTTTTTTAAAGGACTATCTATATATTAAGTGGTGTTATTGGGATCCCTGGGTGGCGCAGTGGTTTGGCGCCTGCCTTTGGCCCAGGGCGCGATCCTGGAGACCCGGGATCGAATCCCACGTCGGGCTCCCGGTGCATGGAGCCTGCTTCTCCCTCTGCCTGTGTCTCTGCCTCTCTCTCTCTCTCTGTGACTATCTTAAAAAAAAAAAAATTAAAAAAAAAGTGGTGTTATTACTGATACCATAAAAGTGAACCTCTAACTTTGAAAAGAAACGTTCACTTCTAAGAAGTTAATTTAAAGCCACTCGCCACGTAAGACTGTTACCCTAGACTTTACATCTACCTATTGTTGCCTCAATGACTTTATTAACACTTATTTTTATTTTATTACTTTTTTAATGCAAGGGTTGGATAACTCTACTGCCGTCAACATGTCTGGTGTTGGTAGCTCTGAAAGAGGGAAAGAGAAGTCTTGCTTTTTTTCGAAACCAGGTGGGTGAGCTGTTAGAATTACACAGCTTCAGAATTAAAAAGGATTTTAGGGGACACCTGGGTGGCTCAGTGGTTGAGTGTCTGTCTGTCTGCCTTCGGCTCAGGGTGAAATCCTGGGGTCCTGGGATCGAGTCCCGCACCAGGCTCCCCACAGGGACTTGCTTCTCCCTCTGCCTGTGTGTATCTCTGCCCCTCCTGTGTCTCTCATGAATAAGTAAATAAAACCTTTAAAAGTAAATAAATAAGCAAATAAATAAGCAAATAAATAAGCAAATAAATAAGTAAATAAATAAGTAAAAATAAATAAATAAATAAATAAATAAATAAATAAATAAATAGGATTCTAGGCATCATACAGGCCCCCAAATGGAAAGGTTATCGAACTAGGGACAGTTACTTTCCTTTTAACTATGCCAATAAATTAAAATCTCAGTGAATAGACACCATTCAGTTTGCCATATAAGTTCTATAATAAAACACGGATGTCATGCCCATTATGCTACTTTTCTGTGTTACTGAAATAATGTGATTTGGGATATCTATCACCTGATTCAAAATTAGAGATCAATATTCAAAATCGAGTCCCATCAAGCATCACTGAGTCATAGAAATTCAGCCAGCTGGTTCTTTCATTTCATTGGTTTAAATAATAAAACTGGCTCTCTTTGAGCAAGCTTTGAGGCTGGATATAGTCCACTAGATTGTCCAGAGATTTATCTCTTCCCTTAAATAGGAAGTCTATGGATAAAACAAGGAAACAAACAAAGACGCTGCTGTGCAAATATTGGTTCTCATGTACCTTGAAGCCCTTGATGCTGTTAGAAGCCCTTCCCATGCATCCATCCTGCCAGAGATGCAGGACCTAGTACTGTGGTGACATAATGGAATCAGCAGCCTGCAATCACTTCATAGGCTCAATTAAGTAGTGGGACTCAATTAAGAATTTAGGCACAAATACATTACTACATTTATTTATTTAAAAAAAAAAAAACCTGTTGCTTCATATTACTCTTAATAGGTCGGTGTTTTTTTTTTTTTTTTTAAGATTTTGTTTATTTATTCATGCGAGACACAGAGAAAGAGGCAGAGACACTGCAGAGGAAGAAGCAGGCTCCATGCAGGGAGCCCGACATGGGACTCGATCCTGGGTCTCCAGGATGATGCTGGGCAAAGGCAGGTGCCAAACCACTGAGCCACAGTGTTCAAGAGTATGAGGATTGGTCCAAATCTCGCCTCTACCACAAACTGCCTGATTTGGGAACACATGTTTACATGTTTTGACCTTTATGAGCTTCAGTTTTCAAACCTAAAAGAAGCAGAAGCAGAAGAAGAGGAAGAAGAAGAAGGAGGAGGAGGAGGAGGAGGAGGAGGAGGAGGAGGGGGAGGAGGAGGAGGAGAACACTACCTTTCCTACCACCCCACTCCCTTTTTTTTTTTTTTTTGTAAATTTATTTTTTATTGGTGTTCAATTTGCCAACATACAGAATAACACCCAGGGCTCATCCCATCAAGTGCCCCCCTCAGTGCCCGTCACCCAGTCACCCCCACCCCCCGCCCTCCTCCCCTTCCACCACCCCTAGTTCGTTTCCCAGAGTTAGGAGTCTTCATGTTCTGTGTCCCTTTCTGATATTTCCCACTCATTTTTTCTCCTTTCCCCTTTACTCCCTGTCAATATTTTTTATATTCCCCAAATGAATGAGACCATATAATGTCTGTCCTTCTCCGACTGACTTAGTTCACTCAGCATAATACCCTCCAGTTCCATCCACATCAAAGTGAATGGTACCACCCCACTCCTGATTCCTACGTCTGTTGAAGTGTTGGGAGACAATGCAGGTACCCAAGTCCTCACAGACCTTAGGGAAGTGCTGGGACAAAGGGAGTTATTATGGGCGGCAACTATCACCATCAGCACTAGAACTTTCTTGGCAGTGCTTTCACCTGCATTTCCGTGGCTCTCTGAAGCTCCTTCACTACTCTTTCCTAAACTCCCTTTCTTATCCATATTTAGAAAATAGACGTTTGATGGAACACAGATGGGTAATTGTTTTGTTCTGCCTTTTTTGCATTTATCAAATGGCAGTCATTTTATCAACATTCTGTGGACTTTAGAAACGTTAGGTAGGGGATCCCTGGGTGGCTCAGCGGTTTAGTGCCTGCATGGTCCTGGAGTCCCGGGATCAAGTCCCATATTGGGCTCCCTGTGGGGCCTGCTTCTCCCTCTGCCTGTGGCTCTGCCTCTCTCTCTGTCTCTCTGTGTCTCTCATGAATAAATAAAATCTCTTTAAAAAAAAAAGAAAGAAACGTTAAGTAGCCAAAGCAACACTGATGTGCCCCTAAGAGTCGATTTAATTTCCCCAACTCTGGCAACAGGGTTGCTCCCATGAGGTAGTCAGGATCTACCCAGTTGGTTCAGAGTTTCTATTGCACAACTTGGGGGAAGGGGGGTGCTCTAAGGAAAACATGGCTCACAACTTCCTAGGGTCGCCTCCACCTGGCTTATGTATCTCTAAACCCCCCCTCTTAAACTCTTGTTCTTCTTCCACTACAGTGGAGATAGAAAATGAAAGGTGGCAAAAAATATTCTGTGCTCACCACCCACCAAGATGCATTCTTTGTCCTATTTTTGGTGATTGAGGTGGTACCATTTCCTAGCGTATTTTAATCTCTGATTCTGTGAGTTGGTTCCCATCACAGGAAACGTGTGTCCTCCAAATTATAGTCCAGTTCACCACCAGGCACCAAAACAGGCTGTTTGAATAACAACCACCACCCAGTAATTTCATAAAGAGTTGCCCAAGACTGTCCTGTGGCAGGCCTGGATGGAGGGGGCAGGAAGAGGAAAGAAGCGCTGTGGCTTTTTCTAGCCTCCTCCCCCCACTCCTTTCTTCTCGTTCTGCTAAGCCCTGATGGCTGCTCCTTCTCTACCAACGGCTTAATATGAATTTTAAGGAAAAGATTTTGGGGCAGCCCGGGGGTCTCCGCGGTTGAGCGCTGCCTTCAGCTCAGGGTGTGACCCAAGGTCCTGGGATCGAGTCCCGCATCGGGCTCCCCGCATGGAGCCTGCCTCTCCCTTGGCCTGTCTCTCATGAATAAATAAATAAAATCTTAAAAAGAAAAAAAAAAAAAGAAAAAAAAAGATGCTGAAGTGTTCGGGTCCTGTTCATTGTTAGCAGTGTACACACGACAGATCCTTCAGGGCAAAGGACAAAGAAAAATACAAGCGTGGGAGAAACCTTTCACTTCGTGGGTGTAGCAGGTCTGGCAATAAGGACCTAGCACCCCCGCCACCCTCTTACCTGCCGGAATTCTTCCATCAGTAAGAAACAGGTCACTGAATCCTTCACCCAGCAGCCTGTCGATTGGTGAATCTCGCCCCAAATCATAATCACTGTCTCCTGCTTCACTGTCACCACGGCCACTGTCTTTCAAGCTAAATTTGTCCATGTCTTGGAGGGCGTATCTAGAAAGATGAATCAGAGAAAGCTTGGGTTTTACTCTTCTGCATTCTCGTTACTGGAGACTCAACAGGCAATGAACAGAAAGGTCATTCCTACCTATAGCTCCTGGAATATTTGTTGCCTCGAAAACTTGGCCTTGGCTGATATTGCCCCTGGTGGAGCATTGAGAGAAGCTGGGAGACCTGCTGGAAACCAAACAGACAAGAACTGATTTCTTGGAAACAACCCCCCCCCCCCAATACTCAAAAGCTGCAAGCAAGGGAAAAAACAGTTGTTCACTAGTTCATCCTTAACTGAACATCACCTGTGTGTTAAAGGGCTGCACTCGCTGGAAGGTGGCGGACCTATGCAGGCAGCCACCACGTGGAACTGAACACCCCCCCCCCACCCAGAGCTTTCAATGACCTCATACACTGGCTTTTTAAGAGAACTCCTTGCTAAACAACAGCTTGTTTTCCTTTATCTTCTAGGTCAGATTAAAGTGACCTGCTATCACAATATCTGGGAAATGTCACAAAATACGACAACTCGAACACACGCAGCTGAAATCATGCCAGGAAAATCACAAAAGTCGAACAAATGTGACATGCATTCAGATGGCATTCTGGAGGCCTCAGTTTTTTGTTTTTGTTTTTTTTTTTTTCTCCTTGTGGTTTTATTTTGGTTTGGTTTTTTTGTTTTTTTTTTTTTCTTTTCATTTTTTTTTTTTTTTGGTCAGGAAGGAACCACAACTATGCAAATAAAACAAGTCCCTTTATACTTGGCCCCCAGTACCTTAATCTGGGAAGTAAGGGTAATTCTAATTAGACAGTCACATTCATTTTTCAGTAATAGATATAAACCCATGCAAGCAAATTCTTTAAGGAAAACCAAAGAGCAGGCTGAGGTTTGCATACCTGCTGCGTACACACCACGCAACGTGTGTCCAATGTGATTTGAATGTTGTTAAGAGCTGCTGTCTACTTCTCAATGGAAACATGGCCCACCCGTAAGGCAGCTCGGGAACCCTAAGGGCCGACTGGGCCGGTGAAGGGATGCAGAGTACGATCTTACCTCAACAGCCGGAGTGGCATGGGTGAGCTCTAGGGAGAAATTCTCTGGCACGTGGTTGGACGAGATGGTCACCAAACTGTTGAGGGACTGGTGACTGTGGTGACTCTGGCGGCTGCCCATCTGCCCTCTTTCCAAGGTTGGAGACGAAGACGGAGATGACCTGTGATGAGACCTGATGGGCAGAGTGCCACTCATGGTGGGCACCAGCGTAATGTCCCCTTTGTGAATCTGCCTGGATGGCCTCTTCGGGTGGTGCTGGTAAGTGGATTCCGCTACCCTGCAGTTGTAGGATCTAGTGTCCTTCTTTTCTCGGTTACACCGAGTTGCAAACAGCACCATGATGACCAACAGCACGGCACAAATCGCTCCTAGGGAGATAATTATGATCATGGAGACGTCCAGAGGCGCCTGGCTTACTGAGGTCATTGCTGTACTGGTCACGGACTCGGCGTACTCAAAGATCACGCACTTCAGGAGGACTCTGGTGTGCAGCTGAGGACTGCCCTTGTCCTGGATGACCACGGCGAGCTCCCACTCCGTGCGCGGAGCCGACTCCATGCTCACGTTGGTGTGGATGTCGCATGACCGTGGGTCAATGAGGAAGATGTTCTCCTCGTTGCCCGCCACTATGGAGCAACTGAGCTCAGCATTCACCCCAGAGTCTCTGTCAATTGCCCTGACCCTTGTGACGTGGAAGCCACTCTCGGCCCCCTTGGGTATGGAGATTTCCGCTGTGTTGTTGCGCAGCGCGGGCCCTATGACCACGGGGACGTTGTCGTTCTCATCGACGACGGTGAGCACGACTGTGGCGTTGCTTGCCAGTTGCTTTGGGCTTCCTCCGTCTCTTGCTTCCACCACGAAAGGGATCTGACTCACCTCCTCGTGATCGAAGATTCTGAGGGCGTAGATGGCTCCGTTGGATGGGTCGATGGTCACGTAGGTGGTTATGGAGCTTCCCAGGATGAAACTCTCCAGGATGGTGTAGGTCACCTGCCCGTTTTCTCCCAGGTCGGGGTCTGTGGCTGTGACCGTGGTGATGTAGGCCCCTGGCGAGTTGTTCTCCGAGATGGCAAACTCGTACCGACTCCTCTGGAAGCGGGGTGGGTTGTCGTTTATGTCATTGATCTGAACGGTGAAGTGCTTCACCGTGGACAGGCTGGGCGTCCCCTTGTCCTCGGCGACCACGGTCAGGCCGTACTCGGACCTCTTCTCCCGGTCCAGGGTGGCGTTGGTCAGGATCAGGTAGTTGTTCTCATAAGTCTTCTGCAGTCTAAAGTGGCCGTGACCGTGCAGCCTGCACACGATTTCCCCGTTGGGCCCGGAGTCCTTGTCCTGGACCCTGACCAGGGCCACGAACGTGTCGACGGGGTCCCCTTCAAAGACGTAGGATATTTCCTCCTTTCCGGGGGACATGAGGTTGATGTTGATGTCGGGCCTGTTGTCGTTGACGTCCACCACCTTGATGATGATCTTGCAGTGCGCAGGGATGGAATTGGGGCCCAGGTCTTGGGCCTGGACGTCCACCTCGTAGGATTTGGTGACTTCGTAGTCCACTTGGCGGGAGAGAGTCAGGTGCCCCGTTTCTGAGTCGATCCGGAAGGTCTCGAGGATTCTGGCGGGCACGTGGCTGCTGAAGGCGTAGACGACCTTCCCGTTGGCGCCCTCGTCCGGGTCGGTGGCGTTCAGGTCCAGGAGCAGGGTGCCCACCGGGGCGTCCTCGGGGAGCTGGATGACGTACGAGGGCTGCGGGAAGGCCGGGCTGTTGTCGTTGGAGTCCGAGATGCTGATCTTGAGCACGGAGGAGCCGGACCTCGGGGGCACCCCCAGGTCGGACGCCGTGAGCAGGAGCTCGTAGCTGGAGCGCAGCTCCCGGTCCAGCTCGCGCACCACGATGAGCTCCGCGTACTTGGCCCCGTCCGTCCGGGTGCGCACCTCGATGGCGAAGAAGTCGTTGGCGGAGAGCGAGTAGGTGTGCAGGGCGTTGGCGCCCACGTCCGGGTCCGAGGCGCCGTCCAGCGGGATGCGCGTCCCCACGGCCGCGCTCTCCGAGATCTCCACGGGGATGACGGGCCGCGCGAACTGCGGGGCGTTGTCGTTGATGTCCAGCACCTCCACCTCGATGTGGAACAGCTGCAGGTGCTCCGTGGGGAGCGTGATCACGTCGAACTCGATGCAGCAGTTGAGGTTCCGCGCGCACAGCTGCTCGCGGTCGATGGGCGCGCCCACGCGGACCTCGCCCGTGTCCTCGTCCACCCGCAGCAGGGGCGCGCTGCCCCGCTGCATGGCCCGGAAGCGCACGGCCGCGCCGGGCAGCCCCCGCAGCGCCTCGGCCGCGTCCTCCCACAGCCGCGCGACCACCGAGCCCACGCGCTGCTCCTCGTAGATGCGGTACCGGAGGTTGCGGCCCAGGACGGCGCAGCCCAGCGACGCGGCGAGCAGGGCGCACAGCAGGCGGCAGCGCATGGTGGCCGCGGGGGGGACCTGGGGGGGGGACCGGGGGGGGCCCGGCGCGCTCGGCTCCCGCTCAGCTCCCCGCCCCGCCGCCTCCCGCACGGCCCCCGCCCCGGCTCGCGCCCCCGAGCCGCATACGCACCGCGACGCCCTCCCGCGGGTGTAGCCGGGCCGGCGGGCCCTGCCCCTGCTGCTCCGGCCCCGGCTCCCTCCTCCCCGCCCCGCTGCGGACCAGCCCGCCGCCCCGACTCCGGGCTCCGCGCTCCGAGCTCCGCGCTCCGAGCCGCACAACTTCTCTCCAACTCACACAAAGCTCCGCTGCCCGGCGAGTGCGGAATCGCCGCCAGCCAATCAGCGGGGCCCGGATCCCGGCGGCCCCAGGCCCGGCGCGGGGGCGGGGAGGGGACGGGAGGGGCGGGGCCCGGGAGCGGGGAGCAGGTCCGGGGACGGAGGAGCTGCACGGGGAGCGAGGGGGACCGGGGAGCAGGGTCCGGAGGAGAGGAGGAGCTGCAGGGGGAGCGACGGGGAGCGGGGAGCCCGGTCCGGGGGAGGGGAGCTGCGGGGGGAGCAGGGGGGCAGGGCACGGAGGAGGGAGGCTGTGGGGGGGAGAGGTGGAGCAGGGTCTGGGAGAATGAGGAGCTGCAGGGGGAGCGGGGGAGGAGGGTCCGGGGGACGGAGGAGCTGCACGGGGAGCGCGGGGGAGCGGGGAGCAGGGTCCGCGGGACGGAGGAGCTGCACGGGGAGCGCGGGGGAGCGGGGAGCAGGTCCGGGGGAGGGGGCTATGGGGCAGCGGGAGCAGGGTCCGGGGGAGGGGAGTTGCGGGGGGAGCAGGGGGGTAGGGTACGGAGGAGGGAGGCTGTGGGGGGAGAGGTGGAGCAGGGCCCGGGAGAATGTGGAGCTGCAGGGGGAGCAGGGGAGGAGGGTCCCGGGCAGAGAGGAGCTGCAGGGGGAGCAGGGGAGGAGGGTCCGGGACACACGGGAGCTGCAGGGGGAGCGCGGGGGAGCGGGGAGCAGGGTCCGGGGCAGAGAGGAGCTGCAGGGGGAGCGCGGGGGAGCGGGGAGCCCGGTCCGAGGGAGCGGGGAGATGCGGGGAGAGCCGGGAGCAGAGTCTGGGAGAAGAAGGCTGTGGAGGGAGGGAGGAGCAGGGTCCTGGGGCGGGGAGTTGCGGGGGGAGCAGGGGGGCAGGGTCCGGAGGAGGGAGGAGCAGGGTCCGGGGGAATGAGGAGCTGCAGGGGGGAGCGGGGGTCGAGGGTCCGGGGCAGAGAGGAGCTGCAGGGGGAGCGAGGGGGAGCGAGGGGGAGCGAGGGGGAGCGGGGAGCAGGGTCCGGGGAGGGGGGAGTTGCAGGGGGAGCGCGGAAGGAGCCGGGAGCAGGGCCGGGGGAGAGGGGCTGCGGGAGGAACAAGTGGGGAGCTGCAGGGGAAGCGGGGCCCCGGGGCAGCGGGGAGCAGGGCAGGGGGAGGCTGCGGGGGGGGCGGGGCCCGCGGGGAGGGGCTTGGGGGGCCGCCCCTGCCCTGCCCCTCCCCCTCCCCCCTGCTCCCTCCCTCCCCGCCCCTCCCCCTGCGTCCGGTCCACCGCGTTCACCGTCTCCGAGCGCGCCGCGACAAAGGGGCGACAAATTGCAGAAGAAAAACTTTAAATCAACTTCGGGTCGCCCTGGTTTCTCTGGCGTTGGACGTCGGGCCGGTTTCCTTAAGGCCCTTTCTCTCCGCAGGCACGTCCTGCCCGGCTCCTCCGGGTCCGCCCGCGGGCTTGGCTTGAGATGCCCCCGGGGCCTCCGGTAGGGGACGGACTGGCCGGGCTCCTGGGCCCCGCGCCCCCCCCCACCCCACACCCCACCCCCCCACCCCACACCCCACCCCCACCCCCCAGGAGCAGGCTCGGGGGCCCCCGCCCGGAGCGCCTGCAGGTTTCTTGGGGCTCTGGTTTTCATGAGCAGAACAAGTAAGGAGGTTTCACGTCCTGGGTTCCTTTCATCTTTACTCTTTGAGGAGAAGAAAAGGCCTATTTTCCACTCTTGATTTCCCTTAATGAGCGAGATTTAAGGGAACACCTTAGGATTTGAAACTAATTACCAAGGTAGTTCCTCCCATAGAATATGCACTTCTTCCCGGAGTTGGGGCAAAACTGGCTCTGATACCTCTTTGCCTTGGACCTCAAAAAAACAAAAAAAAAGAAAAAAAAACACCCATTTACCTTGAGTAAAAGACATTTCATGCTTTAGCCTGCCAGTTCCTACCAAAAGGCATTGTCTGCACATGGTGAGTCCTCATGATGAATACTGGGGGGACAGGGACTCAATCGTTTACAAGTCAAATTTGTATGATGTATGTATTATTTATGAAAGCGCTCCTCGGATATGTATTTTAAGAACCCAAAGCTTGTTTACATTGAAGCATAAAAATGCCTGAGCTGAAAATTGCATTTTGTGTGCATCAAAATGCTAGGAAATACCATGGGAGGCTGGTGCTCTATCCAGGTCACCGAAACTGATACGGTATTCTTATTTGAAAATATGATTATTTATGATGTTCCTTCTTCTCTGCAATTCCTTTTAAGTTTATCATCACGGCTCTACCGCTGCCTGTGTGTGTGTGTGTGTGTGTGTGTGTGTCTCTGTGTGTGTGCGCGCCTCTTGCATTATTCCTCAGCTGTCTTCATCCACTTGCAGATTTGCTGTTTCACATAATCTCGCTGTCACTTTTTCCCATTTATTTTCTCCCACTCTCTCTTTTGCCCCCCAGAAACATATAAAAAAAGGTAATTTTCTGATTTTTCCACTTTGCTTACTCTCAGCAGAGCTCAGCTAAAGTCACTAAGAAGGTTCCTCCCAAGAAAGAAAGCAGAGGAGTCGCAGCGTGAACTCTCCTTCTTTTTAGGCATTCAAAGGCATTTTATAAGCCATTGTCTTTTTTCCCCCTCCAGAAACCAGCGCTGTGTGGCAAATTGTGCAGAATAGAAATGCCCATAATGAATGTATTTAGCGCTGGGTCACGCTGATGAACACTGTGCTACAAGGTTGTAGCCCTTTCAAATTGCTGATCCCCAAACCCCATAGGCAAACTGGTAAGACTACCACAAGCAACTGGGACTTTAGAAATCCATAGCCATCTGGCCTAGATCTCTAACAATCTGAGCCAATAATTCTATCAATTCAGGCTTTAGCGAACCCCTCTGGAAACACCAAAAGAGCAAAGAAAGGAATTAGTGACTATTCAAAGGTGGGGTGAGAATTCAAAGGTAATCTAATTCCAGGAGTTCTGGGAGAACTTCCTTTGTGGATTTGATAAGTCTACCCCCAAAATCCCTGAGGGCCATGGACTTGATTACCTGAAGGTAGAGGACATTTTTTCCCCTAATGCTTCACAAAATAAAAACCTAAATTTAAGGATTTTTCTTTGATTTCTGACAATGCGTGTGCATAGACTTAACCATTGTCAAAAGAGCTTCAGGACTGCCTTACAGAAGTACGTTGAACAGGTTGCAAATCCATATATGCTCATAAAGCCTGTGTTTCTGTGTGTACGTCTTTACGTAGTCGGGAATTCTTTCGTGGAGAATGACTCGTTTTCCCTAGTGGGGTCCTCCTTAACAAATACCACTTCAAGTACAGCTGGTCAGCCCCTCCCTGAGAAATTACACGTACCTGCTTCATTGTATTGGGCTTTTGATTTCTCCTTAGTGTACACTGCTCTGTTTTTCAAACTCGTTTTCAGAAAGTACAAAATAGGAAATAAATCTTTCCTTTGCACTTTTAATTAGCTCCAGCAATTCCAAATGTCCTTATCTGGAGCCCTGCAAAGAAAATACCAAAAACAAAAACAAAAAGACCCCAAACCTCTCTCCTATCATTTGCTATGTGTGGAAGCAAATTAGAGGACAAATACTGATAAGTGTCTGTCAGTTGTCATCTCGTGGTGATTCGAGGCAACTTTCTCGGTCTTCTAAAATGTTCCAAAGCTATGGGTAAGCAGTCATGAAGACGTTTAGACTCTCCAGAATTGCTTTCAGATACCCAGTGAAGGAGGATCGAATGCCCCTTAAAGCCCATCCACCTTGGGGATGGCAGGCTTTGTTGACAAAGACGAGAGATGGCTGCACCTCTTGACGCATTCTAGGTGACATTAGGCATGACAGCAACGTGCTCCCAACCTCCTGGAAGAGAATCTTGGTTATTTCCATCCTGTAGTGTATATTTTAGCCACAAAGTTCCTCTTACACCGGGTCAGCCTCAGTTGGCTGAAAATCGCTAAACTAGGGAAAAGATACTAGTTGACAATACATCCTGTCACCTCTAATCACAGGTTTATGATGCCATTTATTTTTATTACTTTTGTTTTAAAGAAAATGAAGCTCTGTAATTCTAAATCTTTACTGTTTTCCTTGCTTATGAAGAGGAAGGGGAATGCAAGGCTAAACTCTAAAGTTCAAATATTCCATTGCATGAAGAGTGTCTTTTTTGGTGAAATGCAAAATTAAAGTCACTAAAATTTCTTTTTAAAGATTCTTGGTTATAGGGCAGCCCGGGTGGCTCAGCGGTTTAGCGCCTGCCTTCAGCCCAGGGCCTGATCCTGGGGAGACCCAGGATCAAGTCCCACGTCGGGCTCCCTGCATGGAGCCTGCTTCTCCCTCTGCTGTGTCTCTGCCCCCCCCCTCTCTTTCTCTCTCTCTGCGTCTCTAATAAATCAATAAAATCTTTTAAAAAAATCTTAGTTATTTTTTTTTCATTAGAGCATATGAAATGCAAAGAAAAGGGTAGATGAATAAGCAAATACATAAATAAAGGGCCATTTCTGTCTGACCATATCATATCTTTCCCACCATCAAAAGGATGAGAGGAATCTCACAATCTGCTTGTAGATTAAGGTAACATTACGATCCTTCCTCATAGCATTGGCAGTGAAATGCTTTGTAGGAGGAATTCCTGGTCCTGCTTGATACCACATGTCCCTAACAAGCCTAAATAATTACTCTACTGTGTGTCTTGGGAAATCAGATCTGAGCAAAAGTTTTACCAGATGAAAGCTGGCCTCCTGGTACTTTGGAACTATTTAGGATAAAGAGTTTGACTTTTATATAAGCCTAATATATGTGCGAAGGCGGGTACCACCACTAATTGGTAGCTGTGTAATCCTGAACAAATTATTATTATTTTTTAAAGATTTTATTTATTTATTCATGAGAGACACAGAGAGAGAGGCAGAGACCCAGGCAGAGGGAGAAGCAGGCTCCATGCAGGGAGCCCGACGTGGGACTCGATCCCGGGTCTCCAGGATCACGCCCTGGGCTGAAGGAGGCACCAAACCGCTGGGCCACCCGGGCTGCCCCTGAACAAATTATTTAAGTCCTCTGAGTCTGTCTCATCCCCTGGGAACAATAATAACATACCATAAAGAATTCTTGTAAGAATTAAATAATCAGAGCTTCCCACAGAGGCTGGCCAAGAGTAAATATACAACCAAGATTAACTTCTTTCTCTTACACTATGTGGGTCTGTTTTCTTCCTAACTTGCAGTGACGAAAAAAAGAAGTGGATCGTATTCACAGTCCTTTTTTTGCTTTTCAAACTTTTGGTTTAGATGCTTATATACTTTTATGTTGGAAAGATGAAGCTCTCTCCATTTCTGATTTATGAATGTCACCTTTGAAACGTAATCGACAAAACTAATAGTACTGATCTACGATGTTTTTGAAGACTTGCCGGCTCACTGAAGAAAATTTTGAAAGATCTGTCAAATACACCCAAGTGTACCTCCAGACCCCGACTATAGAAATATATCTAATAATACAGTTGAAAGATGGTAGGATACACATCTAGTATTTGCCTGTTCTCAAATAGTTTGAAATGAACTTTTTTTTTTTTTTTTTAAATCATGTCACTATACTGGGAAGGCAAAAGAATGTAATTTGATGTGATATCTTGGCAATGACAAGGAAAGAGAAAACTTATCAAGTAAGATTTTCATTTAGAAAGCACCATTAGACCTTCTATCCATCATATTACATCTCTTTATGTTGTATTCCATTTACTAATCTATTCAATAATTTAAAAAAAAAGTCTCTGAACAATATAAGCTCTTTATTGGAACAAAGTTATCAACATGCGATCAAGGGTTGGGATATGAGAATGGGCCGTAAACTCACATTAGACTTGTAGAATAGAAATAGACTTTGTACAATTCTGATCAACTGGATTGAATGCCCGTGGGAGGGCCACACACCTGGAGGCATAGCTCTGCAAGTGCCAAGAGTGGGCCACCAGCGTAGGGCCAGGAAGAGTTGGAGCCCTTGAAATGCAGTGACAGATGCTAGGTCAATTTTGTCTGAGTAGACAATCAGTATTTGGGATGTCCTGCCAAAGATAGCACGCCAAGCTCCAGCAAGCGACGTAGGGTCCGGCAACAGGTAATCAACTAAGTGTGCACGTGAGCCATATAGGTGAGCTACCGTTTATCTTCAGACTTCGGGCCTTCCCAGCCAAACAGGTTAGAAAAGTAGAGATTAAAAATGAGAGGACAGAAGGGAGGCACCTAAGATCCAGTGTTCTGGAAATGGATACTTACTGGGAGCCAAGTCAAGATTTGAGACCAGGTCACAGAGTTAAACTAGATGGCAGCAAAGATGATTGGAGAATGAATAGTGTGAGCTATCGTAGACTCTTAAATTCCTCTCCTCCAGGCAGGATCTTGAGGCAGAAAACTAAGCCTATAAATTGTGTTCCGAAACCTGCTGCTGAGGAGACGTGAGGGGCTTCGCAGGGAGCTGGGTTAAGCCCTTAAGTGAGCTGAGTCTCCGTTCTTAGTTTCAAGCATTGCTACACAGGGTAGGGTCCATAGAGCAGCAGCATGGGCATTCTCTGGAAGTTTCTTAGAAATGCAGAATCTCAGACAGCACCCCAGACCTACTCAAACAGATCCTGCATAGCAATAAGATCCTCCGCTGATTGCTGTGCACATTAACGTTGGAGACACGTCGTTACAAAGAGTAGTTTATTGTCTGAAGTGATAGAAATTGTGAAGTCGGAGACGGTACTCGCATCCCATGTGCTGTGAGGTTTTGCTGCTCCGGGGAGTTGAAGCGGTTGGCATATGGCAAAGGTTACCACGGAAAAGGCCAGGGTTTAAATACCATTTATTCAAGAATATAAGTAGCAGTGATAAAAGAAAACTTCTTTATGAGCTGAATTCATAGAGAAGGGAAATTAAGCTTTCCTTTGGAGCCGCTGTTTTATGTCACTTACCACCCCGTCCTCAACCATTTAGGCAGTACAGATTGCATTAGAAATGGAAATAGTTAGAAAAAGAGATCTAGTTCTTTTGGAAGAGTTATTCCTGGAAGCAAAAATATCTCCAATGTCATTACGTTCCTGTGCATTCGTATGCCTGTGAGTGCGTAGGAATCTCCTTTTGTGTGTTTTTGCATCGAGTGAGTATATATGAACGAAAAGTTCACCTTATGTTTTCTTCATGTCGGTATTCCTTCACCATTCAGTGGTGTGGGAAAGCAAATCTTGGTACCCCATTTATTTACCCTTAAGTATTCCTAGCTCAGGATTAAGAAGAGAGGTTGAAGCGTGACAAAAAGATTCTTTTCAATGCTTCCATTTCATGTACAATATTTCTGGATGCCTCCAATAAATATTTAATATATCCAACCTGTTTTTCAACCAGCAGCATCCCATACATAAACTGGGGTCTATTCTTACAATAAAATTTCCAAAAATATAAAGGATAACTAATGGGACTTAGAGCTATAAGCATCTATTTAAGTGAGGCAAATCAAATGAATGCCATTTGGGTTATATAGATGAGATTAAAACTTTTTGAAAGGAGGCTGTAACAGGGTATATTAGGCCTAAACAAATATCTATTGAATATTAGCTTCAATTTTGTACAAAAATGGGATCCCTGGGTGGCTCAGCGGTTTAGCGCCTGCCTTTGGCTCAGGGCACAATCCTGGAGTCCCGGGATCAAGTCCCACGTTGGGCTCCTGGCATGGAACCTGCTTTTCCCTCCTCCTGTCTCTCTGCCTCTCTCTCTCTCTCTCTCTCTATGTGTGTGTGTCTACAATAAATAAATAAATAAATAAATAAATAAATAAATAAATTAACCTTTAAAAAATTATGTACAAAAATGTACTGTTAGTAAGTTCAGCTAGGTTAAGTGTGACTTCAGAGTCCAACTTCTTATTTACTGAGAAGTTGTGGGAAATTATTTAGTTTACGGTTACCATCCACCAGTTAAACCACATTCAGTGAGGAGCAATCTAGGACTTGTAGTCCTCTAGGAGGAATGTTTATCACGTCGCGGGATGCCTAATTTTACAAGGAAAAGAGAAGGTTCAAGGTAGTCTCTCCAAGAGCAACTGTTTATCAGGAATAGTTAAAATTTTACAAAATTAAAGAAATACTTGATTTATAGATTTAGAACATAGATGCCTAGTTTTATGGCTGGTCTCTGAAACGTGTGTACTTTTTACTCCTTTACCAAACTACGAAGAGAAGGAACAATTTGCACACACTTTTTGCATAATAAATGTCTGAATGTATTTTAATTATGCTGCAGAAAATGTTTCAGTTGGAATAAAACTGAGGAGAGTCATGAGGCCTTCTTTGAAAATGCTGCCTTTTTCCTGCAAGGCACATAGCAGGCCACCATTTGTGACAACACGGTGCCTCTTTATTATCATCTAGTATCTATTTTGAATGTGGATAACTCAATTTAGTTATAATAAGCTAATCAGTTATGGTCGCTGTACTCTATTTACAGGAATTTAGTTCCCAAAGAACATTCTCATTTAAACAGTAAGGCGTTTAAGGAAATATCTGCCTCCAAAGCAGTAAAACATGTTAGAAAAGATCTACTCCAAAATGTAATTAAGAGGACAAATTTAAGGGTTTACATTTAGATTGATAAAAAAAATTGCCATCTAAAATAGTAACATTTCACATAGCAGTTAAATGTCAGGGTCTTGGAACACAATAAAAGCACAGGCAACAGTTCTTTCCAAGTGCTTTATTTATATTTCCTCATTTAATTTTCCCTATCATCTCAATAATGAAATGTTTATAATTGCTAGAAATGTATGCAATACAAGTACTGGAACCTAAAGCGTCAACAAGGAGTTTGTTTTTGTTTTTAAGATTTTATTTATTTATTCATGAGAGAGAGACAGAGAGAGAGAGAAAGAGAGTCAGAGACACAGGCAGAGGGAGAAGCAGGCTCCACGCAGGGAGCCCTATGTGGGGACTGGATCCCGGGTCTCCAGGATCACGCCCTGAGGTGAAGGCAGGCCCTAAACCGCTGAGCCACCCGGGCTGCCAACAAGGAGTTTGTTATCTCAAAACACTAATCCATAGAGACAGGACATATCTGACATAGAATAATTAAGCAGCTCAGTGATGCCATCATGACCCTGGTTTCTCTCATTCTCTGCTCTTTCATCTTAAATGTGATGTCTTATCCTTCTTGCATGGGTTCCTTCACCTTCCCAGGATGGTTGTTAACAGTTCTAGGAACTGTCTCCCCACTCAGCTGAAGAGAGTTACAAAAAGGCAGTACTTCCTTTCTAGATCTTCTTTCACAAAGAAAACATTACAGACCTAGAAAGTATTAGGTTAAGTGAAACAAATCATCCTGAGAAAGACAAATACCATAAGATTCCACTCTCAAGTGGAATCTTAAAAAATAATAATAATAATAAAAATAAACAGAATAAACAAAAAAAAATAGAATCAGACCTATAAATACAGAGAACAAACTGATGGGTGCCAGAGGGGAGGCAGGTGGGTGGTTGGGCAAAATGTGTGAAGGGGAGTGGGAGATACAGCCTTCCAGCGATGGAATGCATAAGTCACCTGAATAAAAGGCACAGCTTAAAGACTACAGTCAATGATACCGTAACAGCGATGGAATGGAACAGATGGTAGCTCCACTTGTGGTGTACACAGCATAATGTATAGACTTGTCACGTCGTTAAGTTGTACACCTGAAACTAATGTACCACGGTGTGTCACCTGTACTCAAATTAAAAAAAAAAAAAAGAAGGAAAGAAAGAAAAAGAAGAAAGAAAGAAAGAAAGAAAGAAAGAAGAAAAAGAAAGAAAGAAAGAAGAAAGAAGAAAGAAAGGAAGAAAGAAAGAAAGAAAGAAAGAAAGAAAGAAAGAAAGAAAGAAAGAAAGAAAGAAAGAAAGAGAAAGAAAGAAAGAAAATGTTCTAGGAGCCTTCCAATGACACTCTCTTAACGCTCATTGGTCAGATTTG
Organism: Vulpes vulpes; assembly: GCF_048418805.1. Lineage (NCBI taxonomy): Eukaryota > Metazoa > Chordata > Mammalia > Carnivora > Canidae > Vulpes > Vulpes vulpes. The sequence goes on along the minus strand of NC_132783.1, from coordinate 5,351,595 downwards.
TGTCACAGGACCATTCTGTAATCTCCAACAAGGAGAGTGGAATTGTTGTGATTGGTCTAGATTAATAGGGTTTTAGGCCTGGATTATAGGAATAGCTCCTTCACTTCACACAAAATGTTACAATATTGGGGTTCAGTTAACAAAGTCCAGTGGGAAGTGGACACTTGAGTGGAGAGCAGAGGAAGTCTTTTCTGCCACGTCAGTCCTAGAACAATTTTATGGTAAAGAAACTAAGACACACAAGTTTAACTGAATTTTAACACAGCTGGTATATCATTGATATTGAATTACATATCTCTATCTGCCTCCAAAATCTTCCTGTACAGTAATGACTACATGTTTTTTAGGTATTAAATGCGAAAGGCTGTCCCGTTTTAGAATTCTTTCTTTTTTTCAAAACTATGGAGCTTTGGGAAAAGATATCAGTACACATCAAAGTGAACTGCCTCATGGAAAAATATTGTTACCCATGCAACAACAGCCAAAAATGACACCGCTTTGTCCTTTGGATATTGTCCTTGAAAATCATCAATGCTACAAGATTAATTGAAGTGATTCTTAGGCAGAGCTGGGGGAAACAGAAGAGGCAAAAGGTGAGGTGATATTTTTCTGACTCTCAAAATCTCAGCTCTTTTAGGGCATCTTGACCTACCAGGTGATATTTCTTTTAGGCCAGGATCCTCTAGAAGGAAACACGATTGAATTATCTGTAGAGTAAAAGATACAAATAGAAAATCTGGAAAAAAATAAAAAATAAAAAATAAAAAATAAAAGAAAAAGAAAATCTGGGAAACTGAGAAAAAAGGAGAGTAGGCATTCAGATTCACATGTAGGTTATAATCAGAAACACAGCAGTATTTGAGCAAAGGCTAACCAGGGGATTGACACAGGAGAGTAGCATAATGCAGAACAAGAGATACTGACCTGAGATCAAAGAAACCCACTTCCCACTCAACAGCTCTTTGATGTTTCCTCATCGTCCATGCTATCACCAGTCTTCCCAGTGATAAGTCTCTCTCCACAATTTTTTTTTTTTGTATGAAGTAATGAATCCTAAATTTGGGAGGAAGACATAAAAAGTGCACCTGGATATCCTGCTTACATGGAGTACTCAAGAGTATATTATTTATTTTGACAAACTTTTCTAGAAACTCTGCTTTCTGTTGTGAGGCTAAATGAGACACTAACATTCCTGGCAAAGAGAATAACACGATTTAAGGCAAGCAAATGTGCTTCATTTTGCTCTGACATAAGTATTGAATTTAACCATCCAAATAAATCACTATAAAAAATATTTCTTTAAATCCTAAGAAGCATGTATGGTTTGCACACCAAAGCTGCACATCAAATTTCTGAATTTCTAACATTAACTCGATGAAATGAGACCATAATATTCACTTTCTTCACGACCCCAGGGCAAACTTTCCTAAACAAAATGGCTGTATGTTTCTTTTTAATGGATTCTTCTAGTTAATAGGAATATGGAAAAGCAAATCTCATCCCCCTCCATATTTATCCACTGTAGTTTTACCAAAACACAATGAAATTGTCTGAAAGCGATTTTTCTGGATACTGTTAAACTTCTAGAAATCCCTCGTGTGCAAAACAAGTAAACGTATTTGAGCTTTTTCACAAATAATCAGCAACTCCAACATTTGCTGTGGTTCTGTTTTGCTGTAACTCTACAATGTTTTAAATTCAAGAGGTTTCTGCTAGAATTGGATTATGATTATTATGCAGGAGCATATCCCAGTATAAACAGCTTGCTTGGCATTTACATATTGCTCCCACATGCTTCCATATCTGACTTCTCAGTAAGTCAGAAGCACATATTTTATTGTTATGAAAAGAACACAGTTTTTTTATTATTATTATTTACTATAGAATCTTGGGTTTTTACAAACAGAATAATCCAGCACCATAGAGTTTACACAGCCATAGGCCGAAACGATAGTAATGATACCCTAGATTGTAAATATTCCAGTCTAGAATCTGTATTGTTAATGCAAGATCAACAAAGCTTATCCACGATGGATGCAGAAATTCCAGCCTAACTGACTGCTTTTATAGGAATGAGGGTCAACCAGCTGAACAAAAAGTGAGAATCTAAGCAGCTTTTGTGTAACCTCCACAGAGACGTTGAGCCTCTGTCTTCCGGCAGCATAAACATGACAAATCTACCAGATTTGTGGTCACCGTTGAAACAAACCCTATATCCCAATCCTAGAAACAAGTTCACTTTTATGCTACAAGGAATATGATACCACTATTTTTCGCCGAGCAGGTATATACATCTTCAAAAGTGAAAGCAATGAGTACATAAGAGAGTTTCCTACTGTTTCCTACAGTTCTGCTGTCCTCAAGGAGAATTCTAAACTGCCATATGGAAAATGCTGCCACACAAACCTAAAATGCCCAGTGTGTGACAGTCACTTCGAATTTTGCTTGCCTCCATTCTGATCATTTATTTTTCTAAGACGGGGGCATGCTGGCCTTCCTGGTCCTAGATACCTGACAAATAAAAATTGCTAAACGAGTTGGTGAGCGACAACCCTTCACCCCATAAAAGCAGAAGGTTTTGGCTAAGGCTATTCAAAAGGTCAAGCGCTTTTATTTTTATTAAAGAAATGAATATTTATAGCAATCTTCCATCCTAACCTTTTTTTCTCTTTTTGATTTTCCTCGAGGGACAAAACTGGCTTCTTTTGCTTAATGTCATCAAAAACCGTGCGGCCTTGCAAAGCTGCTGTAGAATCAACAGCCTAAGGGGGAGTTACAAGAGGAAAAGGCGGGCATGGCTTATCAGAAGAATATGCATCATACACCGAACATCAGTCTTTCCATGTAAGTCGCTGTTTTGGGTGCAAATGTGTCTCCCTACAGAATCAGATGTTCCTTTTCCTTCCATTTTTCCGGCATGGTGAAACCAGTGCCATAAAGTCATTGCAAAAGACAGCAAACAACTTTGTTATTGTAATGGGCCTTTTTTTTTTTTTTTAACAATAGGTCTAGCAGGTGGCATGTGGCTGTGGCTGGGTCTATCTCCATCTCCAGGGTGCCAAGATGTCCCTCAAAGTTTCTGTGGGAGGAATTTGTTGGTGGGATTTGGATTGTAAAGGCACGCGAGCATCTGCTGCCTCCCTGGTCTCATTACCATTCACACAATTAACTCCTGTGGCTCTCGGCTCAGCAGCCAGAACCAAGGACTCAATTTTACTGCCTCTTTGACAATGCTCATTATCATTCATCTGAACTTAAGAGTTCTCAGGCTTTGAGCTCACTGCAAAGTTTTCTCAGGGAAATAGATCACTCGCGGGAAAGCAATAGGAACGGAAGAGGGAAGGAGCAGAGAAATGGCTAAGGACCCAAAGAAACCCCTTGAAAGGCACTGAGGTTCTGGAATGTGGAATTTTAGTTCACTTCATAACAGCACGTCGCATGTTTCAAGACTGTATCGTATTTCAAAGGCCTAGGTTTGGTGGCCTCATATTTTCAGTTAAGGACCTACGATGGGTCAACAACAGTTGTTTCAACTGTCCTCATTGAGGCCAAGCTCCAATTGTGCATCTGGTAGCAGCTTTGGTCACGACTAAAACTCTGTTCCTAGGAGGGTTTTGAGTAATTTTCAGTAGAGATTAACCAGAGTATTTTGAAATGCAAGGAGGGAAAGATGCACGAGCGATATGACAAAATCAGGCATGTCCCTATTGTTAAAGCCTCAGCCCATCTGATTAATCAGTGTTAAGTTGCGTAATTATCAGGAATGCTACGTGAAAATTAAAACTGTACTGTCTGGGATCCCTGGGTGGCGCAGTGGTTTGGCGCTTGCCTTTGGCCCAGGGCGCGATCCTGGAGACCCGGGATCGAATCCCACATCAGGCTCCCACTGCATGGAGCCTGTTTCTCCCTCTGCCTGTGTCTCTGCCTCTCTCTCTGTCTGTGACTATCATAAATAAATAAAAAATTAAAAAAAAAAAACTGTACTGTCTCTTTAACCACTTGTCTCACAGTAAATATTCATAAACTGCAGTTATTAACAAGTTTATGTTGGGCCAGATCAAGGTGATAATGTATGACTCTTTTTCTAGCTTAAATAGCAGAAATCTGTCATTTATTGACACATAGACGACAAAGAGGTTAAAAGAAAATCTCCTTCCTTATTACTAAACAAGCCATATAAAAACTGCACCTTCTCTTAAAGATAAAACTTAATTCTGAAGAAGCAGCATTAAAACAATCTGGCTCAGATGGAATAGGGCTTCTTTGTTTGAAACAACAAAAGAATGATTAGGCTGTTAAAAGTGAGGGAAGCTGTGTTATGTGGTGAAAGCTGTGAAGCTTTATTTGTACTTTTATGAAAAAAATTAGGTTTTGAAAGAAAAAGCCTACAAAGCTATTTTTCTGCAGTAAGAACAACTATATTCCAGTGACTCCCATTGGGAAAAACTTATAACATGAGTGATATCCCTATTAAAAATTTTGCATTTAGGGAGGTGGGCAGGGGTTTGGGGTGACTGGGTGACGGGCACTGAGGGGGGCACATGGTGGGATGAGCACTGGCTGTTACGCTATATGTTGGCAAATTGAACTCTAATCATTTTTTTTAATGGCACTAAAAAGGCAAAAAAAAAATTCTGCATTTATTGAGCTTTATATTGTTTTGAAAATGGGAAACCATCTTATTGATCCTGATTTTAGTGTTTTTCCTTTGCATTTCACAAGTCAAAACATACAATTTCATCTCTCCCTCTCTTTCTCTCTCTCTCCATATATATATTTAATTTGGTATTAGGGATAAAGATATTTTCTTGATATATCATTTTGTGTTGTCTCCCAAATACCCTTTTTTTTTTTTCAAGTAAAACACAGGAGAAAGTAAATGTGTAGGATGTGCTATAATTCACAGTCACCATCGTGTGAATGGAGATTAAAAAAAAAACACTCACATTAGGTATTTTAATGCTTATTGTTTGTAATAATTCAATCAATGCTTGGGGGATGGGTAGTATGTAGTGGAATTTGCAGAAAATGCACTGCCCCCAGGCTGCTTGGACAAAATAAAAGTATCTGAATTCCTTATATCTTTTATTGATGTAATAGAGAACATTCCACTAAGAAACTTTATTCAGCTAGAATTTCTTCACAGCTTAGGATAAAATGCTTGAAGTTATTTCTGTAGGCGAGGGGTCAAGTGTAAATCTCTGGTACCTGCAGACTCCACATAGGCTCTCACGGTAAGGCTGTGGATTCAAATCCTGCCTCTGTTCTGTAGAAGTGTGGTGGCAGATTCTTCTAAAACGTGCCGGTACCCATATGAAATGTCGTTCGGTTCACAATGTTGGCATCTCCCTTCGTCCCCTCCGCCACCACTTGAATCCTGCCCTTGTACCTCCCAGAGCTTTGCCCCAGTGTATCTGGAACCAATCTTGTCCTGAGTCAGAAAGCGTGTGTGCGAGTTGGTGGCCACCAACAACTGATGCTCTCTCGGGTCTGCCCCTAAGCCTGCTCTCTGGCTCTAACTCAACTTTTTTCTTGTACCTGATGTGTCCTCTACACTTACTGTCCTGATTCTGAAGTTGACCCTCAGGTGCTCTTTAGTTTTGCTAGTTTTATCCTCATGTCATTCCAAATCCAAATTACTCATTCCTGCTCCAGACTTTTTTGGTTGTTGCCTTTTCATCAGTTGGTGAAATTCTGTGATGCTGATATTCCTTTGGGAGTTTGCCCTGGAATCCTCATGGTTCACACCACCTACCCAAGAAAGTACTAATGGTCTCATGACATGCAGCCAAATGCTCGTGGAATGGCAGTTTGTGGTCCACTGCCAGACCCACTCATGTTCTTTTGCCCACTGCCCTGGATCTTTGTGCTGTGGATGGGACTCCTAGAACTTGCTATGCTCCAGTAAGAGGTTGGTTTTCTTTTCTTTTTTTTTATGATTTTATGTATTTATTTATGAGAGAGAGAGAGAGAGGCAGAGACACAGGCAGAGGGAGAAGCAGGCTCCATGCAGGGAGCCGATGCAGGACTCGATCCCAGGACCTCAGGGTCATGCCCTGAGCTCAAGGCAGGTGCTCAACCACCGAGCCACCCAGGCATCTCAAGCAAGAGGTGTTGTTTATAGATTCCACGGTCCCCCCTCCTCACGGTCCTGTGCTGTGTGGTTAACCAAGCCTTACTTGTCATGCTTGCCTATGTCCGTTACATAAATGAGATTTTAGACGTATTTCTATTTGTTAATGAATTACAGAAAATGTGAACTTTATAGAAACTGAACACATGCCAACCACTTATATTCTATTTTAGGTGTTTCAGAAGTCTATAGTATGGAATATCGTTAAAATTATGGGACACAAGCACGTGTTGATTGAAAATTAGATCTTCAAAAGCAACAAATTCTGTCTTATCTTTGTGAATCATGTTAGTGAATTTCAGGTATCATTTTTCTCTTTGTAACTAAAGTGAAGCAAACGTATATCCATAAGCCAGGGTATGTCAATTAAGTAAATTTCAGTAGTTGGTTAAATTATTATGCTAAAGGAAATAAGAATCAGGTGTCACCATTTGAACAAAAATATACTATATTTTCTCTCAGGATTTTAATATAAGTGTAAATGTACACATATAGATATGCATATATACACATATTTTTTATGATTTCTTTATATAATTATATATATCATATATCAGTATAACTCTTAAATATAATGACATACAGCCACATGCTAACATATAATTAAAATAATAGAGTGCACTTTCTCTACAGAGTTATAAGTATGACAACATCCAAATGTTTATGAAAATGTTTTCTAAAAAGCATATGCTCCCAGGCACATGAGTTAAATCCCTAAGCAGATACAGTGCATAATGAAGCAGCTGGTAACACCTCCCACAAATTAAAAATACACAAATTTTAAAAGTTTCATGATGAGAATTGGAAGTAACCAAATTTTCAAACTCTAGCATATATGCAAATATAAACAAATGTTACCTTATTCTTTATGTGTGGGAAAAAAAAAAGCTTTCCTTATAAAAAAAAACCAAAATATTAACATTTACGTGGGAAAAATTTGTGTCTGCCACTAACAAAATTGATGTGCTGAGTTTAGTTTTCACATGGAATATCTACATTATACTCATGTTGCTAATCAATGTTGAAATGTCATATTCACATTTTGCCTTTGAGTGCCCTTTTAAAACCATCATGTTATTAAGATATTGCTTGACTGTTTTGCCCTTACAAAAGTCCCCTTAAATCATGGAATATGGCTGTTAAGCAAATGTAAAATAAGTCAACCATGCATTGTATGGCATATGGGCAATTTCCATTAAAGGAGTTTGTATGTGGATAAAAGCAAAACTCTATAAAATGGGATATCTGGGTATAAACGGATTTGGAGGATCACTATGATAAATGCTACACAAGTCAAATTCCTTGAGTATAAGCTGCCTCTAATTCCTAAAGTTTGCCTTCTGTATCTTGAAGACATAGTTTACATATTAGCACTCAACCCTTTAAAAAAATCACAACATAGAGGCATTTTATATTTTACTCTTCAAAATAGTATTTTATCTTCGCTCTTTTTAGATTATACATAGAATATTGGTCAATGAAGCTTTCGAAGGATGGTTGTTTTTAGAATGGACGACACTGATTCACACACCTGTTTCTGTTCAGGGTGATGATAACCTTCCTTATTAACCGCGGCTCCTCAACTGCTAGTGTAGGAGCCTTGGAGAGGGCATTTAGTGAGTGGCTCTCTCCTCGGTTGGACACTGGAATCACCTGAAGAGCTTTATAAGTCACTGGTGCCCGGATCTCACCCTCAGAGATTTTGACTTAATTGGTTTGCCTGGCTTCCTTGGTGTCTTGAAAAACTCCCCCAGCTGATAGTAATATGCAAAGTTGAGAACTACTTCCTTTGACTTCTAATAACAAGCAATTGGACTATAACGAAGATTATGTTTGTATTATGTGTGGAATATTGAAACAAGTAAACATTTCTGATTCGATGGCAAAATTTGTGTTATTTATCTCTCTGTAGATTTGAGTACAGCACAGAAAGGGTGCTGGTCCTGGTGCGGAAACAGAGGGGGAGGGGCATGAGCATCTTCTGGAGCAGAAAGTGAAAATGAGCAGGTGTTTAATGCAGGGAGATGAAGATATGGGGGAGGGAAAGCATTTCTCTCCAACTTTTTAAGAAAGATTTTATTTATTCACTCATGAGAGACACAGGCAGAGGGAGAAGCAGGCTCCATGCAAGGAGCCTGATGTGGGACTTGATCCCGGGCCTCCAGGATCACATCCTGAGCCAAAGGCAGACGCTCAACCACTGAGCCACCCAGGCCTCTTTCTCTTTCTACTTTACCATCCTCTGCCTTCTTATGATTCACATAAGAGTACAAATTATGTATAATTATGATCATATACTGGAAGGAGAAAAACAAAATGCCAGGCTTCCCTAATCTTAAAAAAAAAAAAAAAAAAAAAAAAAAGAGAGAGAGAGAGAGACTAAATTGGAAACAGATCCTGGGTTTAGTGATTCTCTAGAAATCAGTTGCTTTTTGGTTGAGGAGAAGTCAGGACTCACAGATTCGTAGCTGATGTTGCACATTTCCGTGCAAGCATTTTAGCAGTATGAAAATCAGATCCTTGAGTCTGGCTTAAGAGTCACCTTCAGTCTCCCTGAAAAATGAACTGTCAATTCAGAGGCAGTCCTGCAGAGGAATGATGATAGATGTGTTACAATACAAATGTTACACTTTAAATAATTTAAAATGTTATGAAATGGGGACAAATACTCTCTGAGACAAACTGGGAAGCCACATGTCCCTATCAAACATGTATTTAAGTGCAGTGGTTTTCTGAGGAAACCGAGTTAGGCAGTGCGTGTGAGGGAGATGGGATCTCTAGCTAGGCCAGGTGAACTTGGCAGAGGGTAGAGTTTTAGAAGAGTTAAAGAGATTTCTTTTTTCCCCATCACGATGGGGGAGTGCCTGGAAGACTATTTAATACCTTTAATGTATGCCAAATTCCTTGAGTAGTGTGAAATTGATATTTCACTCTATAGCCCAAGTACTAAAATTATTAAACGTTAATTTTTCTCTTAAATGATGTATTATAAACAACAATTGACAGAAAAGAAAAAGGGCAAGTGTTAAAAAAAAAAAGAAAAAACATAGATGAACGCAATGGAAGTAGAGGCATGGTGTTTTGGAGAACTAGAAATGAGTCTGAGTAGGGAAGGCTTCCGATAGACACCGTGCTGGGGGTGGTCTGAGTTCCTAAAGGCTTTGCCACTGATTGGAGATTGGACCTTCTAGTGAATTAAATGTGAAGAGGTATTTCTTTCTGTCCTAATTTCTTTCACCAGTATGCGTTACCATTTTTCGTCTAGATCAACCAATTGATCAGTCAATTCTTAGGATTTCGTTTTCTGGCCAGTAGTTCTCTTTCTTCATTAAATGAAGTGATTACCTACCTTAAAATGATTGTTATAAAAAACAAGTTATTAAATGACAATAATACAAAATAAACCATTTGGACAAAGCCGTTTATTGCAGCACTATTATAATCACACACACACACACACACACACACACACAATATCAATTTAAAGTAGAAATAATACAAATACCTACCAATAGTGTGCTGTTTGAGTAAACTGTGAAAAAAAAATCCATCTCATGTAAGACTTCATAGCTGGAATGAGCAGCCATTCTATGAAGAGACCGTTAGGATAGGGAGAAAATGAGGCAGACTATGTTGCAGGTCATTTCAGAGGTAAAATTCACAAATTTTAGAAAGTTTATGATGGAAGAGGGAGAGAAGAGGGTGGAGGTGAGAAGGATATCAGCTGCATTTCTTTGTATTCCACCTATTTATTTATTTATTCAACTTTAAAATCATGTAAATATACTTTATCGTTATAAAATAGAAGTAAAAATTTAAAGTATTTTCAAATAAAAATAAGATGAAACAGACGACAGATAATTTCTACAAATTAAATATGTATTCAATATTTTCAAAATCACACACACTCATTCATACATATATTTCCTATTTCTTGTCACTAAAAAGACTCAGAATCCATGACCAATCCAGGAGGGATGAGTTCCTTTAGTGCCCTGTGATTTTGCATTAGTGTTTTCTATTGAAACAACCTGAACTTCCTTGGTCTGAGGTAGGAAATGTGTAAGATGAGCCTGGACCATCTTGTCATTACAGAAAGCAAAAGTATCAGCAAAGCCTTGAAGGATAATCTCTTTATGACTCAGGAGCAAACTGGAATAGACCCCCACTAGCCAAAGATGGAATCATTTGAACACTAATTTTGATGTATTGAAATACATAAAAGATGTTTAAATCCATGAATTCATAATGACAATCAAAAAAATAAAAACCTTCACTGGTCACCTTTTAAACATGCTAAGCAACCAAATAGCTATACTTAAAAAGGAAAAATTGGGATTTTTTACCCTTTTTTCTAAATAACCTCTACTTCTTATTAATCAGAGTTGATATGGGAACTGTTTGAAGGAGCCATTCTGTCTGATAAGAGAAGTTAAATGTCAAAAATAGAATATCATTTTCTTTTGATCTATAATGAAATAAGGGATCTAGGCAATAATCATCAATGACCAATAATAGTACAAAGGGACAACCAGAGCCATTATATGCCTCTTGATGGGAATATACACCACCACTTAAAAAACCAACTTGCCAAAAACACCTAAAAGGAATCTGATCATGCCTCTGGATTACCAAATACAAGAATACAGGAAAAGATGCTGCTAAAGACACTGCTGGAATGCAATCAACAAATCCTAGGGTGTGGAGACCATAGAAAAAATAACTTGGATCTTCAAAGAAAAATTTGGCAAAATTATAGAGATGAAGTGCTGAACTTCATAATACAAGGCATTTCAATTAATTATAAATTATGACCCAGCTTTTTATTCACATTTCGAGGAAACAGTAAACCTTAAAAAAGAGAAAACAATTGGAAAATTTTTATATTAAGTTTTGTTTTTTTTTTTAACACGTGATAGTAGCATTGTGGCTAGGTTTGACTGAAGAATCCTCACAACAGAAATCAATTCAGTAAAAAAGCATCACTTCATACCTTGAAGATTTTTTTTTTAATAATCACCCTAAAAGATAATTTCTACAAAGTTAATTAAATACGTGGTAATAATTTTATATTTAAAAAAACTATTTGCACAATTAGCAGCACAAAAAAATCACTATTTCAGATGCCACTTAAGCTTGTAGATTATTGTTGTTGTTTTAATCAATAAATCAATATGGCAATATGCAGTGCCAGTAATTCAGAATTTGTTCCAAGCAATGTGGCTTTCTGGCAACTGTCCTTCCTGAATCTGACATACAATCCGAAAGTACTAGGAATTTATAATCTCTTATTGATTTTTATGCCAACAAGTAATTTTTAGGCTGTTGGTACCAGCATTTGTGTTTTCGTTGGTACAAGTACAAACGTCTGATATTGTGTAATTAATAGGTGGGAAATAGATCCCAGAGTAACTGGAATACAAGAGAGTAAAATGGTAAATGATGGCTGAAGCATATTCATTATCAATTAAGCTCCTCCTTTAAGTCATTGATTGAATAACCAAGCTCATGAGTTTATAAGGTCTTTTTATGTTATCTCAAGGTATTTATATTTTTGTAAATTCCTATATGAGGATGCTTATACATATTTATATATGTATGTGTGTACATGAGTTTGTAGAAATATGTGTATGTAAGAGACAGAGAGAGAGAGGAGAGGCATCTCACAATGATAAAGAGCACAAATACTATATATAAAGTTAGATTTTCCTGGGTTTCATGCCAGTTCTGGCTCTGGCCCTCAACTAATCATGTAGACTTGACCAAATTACTAATATTCATTGATTCTTAACAATCTCATTTTGAGATAGTGCTAAAATCCCAACTTCAAGTTTCTGTAGTGAGTATCAAGTAAGATAATGAATTTATATAATTTAGCACAGTTTCTGGCACCGGGTCAGCACTCAGCAAGTGATGAACTAGGTAAACTAGGATGAGTACTTTTTCTTAGTAGGTTACTTTTAAATAAATATTATAAAATATGGAGAGAAACTAAGAATACATGGAGGACAGGGTTAAATTCAGTAGAGACTCTTCTCAATATTGCTACTTTCTGTACTCAGATTTTCTTTATTGAGCCTAAAAAATTCTATTTCAAACCAGTAGTCCTGAAATTAGAGTCTAGAAGTCTGTGAACATCCCCCCATCCCCAACTAACAGTAACTATTTAATGATGAAACTTGCTTTTTTGGTTTGTCCTAAGCCAGGACCCTCAGATTAGAACTCCTTCAAATATTTCCATAGGAATATATTTGTGGGATTTTTAAATAATTTTATTTTTTATTTTAATTATTTTAGGATTTTATTTATTTATTCATGAGAGGCAGAGATATAGGCAGAGGGTGAAACATGCTCTCTGAGGGAAGTCCTATTCGGGACTCGATCCCAGGACCCCAGGATCACTCCCTGAGCCAAAGGCAGATGCTCAACCACTGACCAACCCAGGTATCCCAGGAATTTATTTGTCATGCAACAAAGTGTCTCTGGGAACACAAAGATCAATATCTGGTCCTATATCTCATATGTCATAAGATAAAATTTTTAGAAATATAGACAATGTATTTTCTAATGATTTAAAAATATTTTAAAATGGTATTGGCATTACTGCTATTATATGTCTTGTTTTCCTTCAGCAAATTTGATTGATTATAATGAAAATTCCAAATCTAATGATAAACAATCTCTAAAAAGCTTAATCTTTCCTTAAAAAATGTATTATACTTAAGCAATGTTTCATAGATTGTAGACTTCTTGTATCACCTGTATGGTTTTAATCATATCTGAGCACTGCTTATTTTATTTTCACAAAATTAAATTTTCTTCAAACTGAGTATTTTCACTTAAAAATTTTAAAAAGGAAAATTTATACTATTACTCTAAAGAGTGATAGAAGAAAACAAATGGAAAACCAAATCAAATTATTTGCTGCATGAAAAAAAATACCCAATGAAAATAATCCATTATTTTAAAATAAAAGATAATGATTCAATCAATATCACTTCATTATGGACTTTTATAAAGCCTTGTATACTTCCATACTTTAGTTATCGTAGCTTCTCTTATCATACTCCCCTTCTCTCTCCTTTGAAGGACACTAAATGTCATTCAATCCATTGCACTCTTTATGATTCCTAGTCATAGAGCCTTTGCACTTGTCATTACCTCTACCCAATACTCTTTCCTTTTCTTTATATCATCTAGTTAATGATGGTTTATTCTTTATACTTCAGCTAGAGCCTTGCTTTTCCGAAGTCTTTTTTGACCTCTCTGATCAAGCCAAATCACCCTATTATAGCTTCTCATCCTATTTTAGCTCCTGTCAAAATCGTGATGTTTTTGTTTTTGTAACCATTTGGCTCATCTCTATCCTATTAGCTTCTAAATGTTAACGGGTCTGTGATTATGAACAGCTTTGCATCTCCTCTTGTCTCTAGCAAAAATACCATCTCCAGCCCACATGAAATGCAGAATTTTTAAATTTATGTATGTATTTATTTATTTTTAAAGATTTTATTTATTTATTCATGAGAGAGAGAGAGAAAGAGAGAGAGAGGCAGAGACACAGGCAGAGGGAGAAGCAGGCTCCATGCAGGGAGCCTGATATGGGACTTGATCCCGGGACTCCAGGATCACACCCTGGGCCAAAGGCAGGCGCTAAACCACTGAGTCACCCAGGGATCCCCTTTTATTTTGTTAAATAGATGTATTTCTACCATATTTTTGAAAACAGAAGGAAACAAAATTATATATATATTCAAAATTATATATACCATATAATACATATATTTAAAAATAAGCATTCCATGTCTGCATTTCTGTTCTTAAATTAAAATAAAAATAATTAAAAACTGAAAAAAAATAACCACCCCTTTATTCCTCTTAGTCTGTATTTTTTTTTCACTCCTAGCCATATTGAGTTTGGATTTGATAACCAGCCAAATGACAATTAGATATGGCCTTTGAGATATAGCTATATTTTTCCAGAGAAAGGCTGTGTTTGCTGTCTCAGATAAGAGAGGGATTGTCAAGGTGGTTTTGTTATTCAGCATTTTGATGTTCAGAATTCTCCGGTCTGTGAAATCCTCCCAAATAGTACCATTTCAATACTAGTGCACTATTATTTTCAGATTAGACCTCTAAGTTTGACATAAAAGGTCTAGGTTGTACCTTCAACACATAAATCACATAGTCTTTGATATAAAAATCAAAGTTTCTCCATGGACCACCTAAAATCATGTACTTTCACGATAGTGACTATTGAACTAAAGAATAGTTTTCAAAGTCAAATTACTTTATATTCATGAGGATTTCATGATGTACAAAGTATTTTCACATGTTATATGTTCTGATCGTCCCACAAGTACTAAAAGTTGAGAAGAGCAAGTATCAATATTCCCATTTAGTAACTGCAAAGCGTTAGTGAAATGGCTAAGATCTTACTGATATTTTATGGTAGGTGTTCTGGTTCTAAGAATTATAATTTTCTTAGAGTTAGAAGAGACTGCTTATTAAAGTAGAATAGTCATTAATGAAAGTCAAGGAACTTTGAGGTTGGTATTGGGATGATCTCCATATAGAAAAAATTTTGTGTAGTAGTGGAAGGCGTTTGGTTACAAAAGAAACCAAAGTTCAGTGTACTAAAGTTTTCAGGGAATGATGGAGAGTGACTGGAATATTTGTAGTAGAAACAAAGAAGAGAGACAGTAATATAATAATTTATTATATAATCAACTGAAGTAAGCTTCAAAGTAGAAAGTTTCCCGGAAGAGGGAGGTTAGTGGTGAGGAAGTGTTAGTAGGATCTAAGAGAACATTGAGGTTACATCCTTATCAGATGTTCCTGAGACACAGGAAAAATATGATTCTAGACTCAAGGGATTTATTTAAAAAATCAACAATTTTAAGGGAAAAGCCAGTATTGGTTATGCCAAGTGAGTTCAAGGATCATCCAATGAAATATCTGTGGGTATCTCCCCGTGAGAGGGGAAAGGAGTAGAATAAAGAAGGTCACAGAAGAAACAACTTCCAGTGGTTGGAAAGCAATGGAAGAATGTGTGAAGGATGAGGATGTCCACAATATAAAGTGATGAGATTGAGAAAGAGCTGGTTTGGGAGACAAGCATCATGGGGAGAAAAGGACACTACTGACTTGGTTAGGAGTCTGTAGGTTTGCAGAATCATCTTAAAATCTGTAGAGAGGGGCACCTGGGTGGCTCAGTAGTTGAGTGTCTGCCTTAGACTCAGATCGTGATCCCGGGGCCCTGGAATCGAGTCCTGAATCAAGCTCCCGGGAGGGAGCCTACTTCTCCTTCTGCTTATGTCCCTGCCTCTCGCTCTGTGTCTCTCATGAATAAATAAATAAAATCTTTAAAAAAATCTGTAGAGAATGAAAAATCTAGAAATTTGGAGATAGCAGATGCAGAAATACATAGAAGAAGACCTTTTGTGTTATCTTTGTGGCCATGAAAATGATAGGAAAGTAACAAGTGGGCGAGAACCTCTGTACTTTTTTTTTATTGCATTTTTACATTTATTGAGATTCTGAAATAAAATCAACAAAGGCATACAATGACATGTTCAATTTTGCAATTATGTATTTGGATTCAAGGAATAAAAACACATATTGCCACATGTTAAAGTTTTATGAAATAAATTATTATATTGTTCTATACAAAATACTAGAAGATGGCAGAAAGTAATGCAATTCAACAAAATTTGCTCTCCAATACTATCGCTGAAAGGAATAAGTAGCAGAAGGAAAAAGAAAAAAGAAAAAAGAAAAGGGATGCCTGGGTGGCTCAGCGGTTGAGCATCTTCCTTCACCTCATGGTGTGATCCCAGGGTCCTGGGATCAAGTCCCATGTCGGGCTCCCTGCATGGAGCCTGCTTCTCCCTCTGTCTGTGTCTCTGCCTCTGTGTGTCTCTCATGAATAAATAAAATCTTAAAAAAAAAAGAAAAAATTCCCAGATGAAGACAGAAAAAAAAACATGAAAAGAATGTACGGTAAACAAGGATAAAACAAGGTAAACTCAGGTCAGATGGTCATTTCCCTCCTTTTACTCCCCTTCATCATAGAATGCATGGAGAGTAGATGGTTTGAAATAAACTGGAAACACAACTTGATTCCTCTCGATATGTGTGACTTATGCAAGGCTCAGGACCAGACTTTTGAAGATAACAAAATAAGCAAGGTTCCATAAGCAGTCATTATACAGCACAGGGGGACAAGATGTGCATAAGGCAGAACCACAGATCAAAAGTGCTGAATTGGGCCACAGTTGGGAAGTGAGGCCCTAGGAGCACTGAGGCTTAATTTTTCCTAGAAATGTCACAGACTAATGGGTGAGATTGTACGTACATTGGACCAGGAGAATTGTGTAGAATATGTATAGTTGGAGATGGAGCAGAAGGGAATCAGCAGAAGCCCAGGAATATTAAGCTAAGGGACAAATCCCAGGGAAGGCGGCTTTTGTTAGAGGAGAAAACTGGCAATTCAGGCCAAAGAGAAAATATGCAAAGTCTTAAAACTTTCTAAAGATCCAATTAAAATATATTTGCTTTATATTGGTTGCAAATGCTTTGCAGATCCACTGAAAACTTTGCTTCTCAGGTGTATGTGCCCATTCAGGTGACGTTCTGCCCAGCTTTCAGGGTTTCACAGCAAGCCTTGAGCCATCAGTAAGTTCCGACTGCAGGCGATGGGAGCTAAATGAGAATGTGAAAGGGAGATGATAAAATGCAATTTCTGTATTCCATGTGACTCTCATCATCCCCAGCTAGAACTCTGAACACAACGTGGACTTGAGATTCTGATGGTACTTCCTAAGTGTGGAAGGATTAAAACCCTTCTCTGAACAGGGCTATTTAACTCCCAGGGTAGATGCTTTCAGGAGGCAAATGTCACCTATGTGAGCATTTATCTTTGTGTGTCTGTAAAAATAGCCCCCGCCCCCCCAAGTGCAGTGCTTAAAACAAAAGAATAGATCTATTTTGAAAGCTGAGAGAAATGACTGGGTTTTGTTCCTCCCATGTTATTTGCATAAAGGGATTTTTATCACTCAGACGTTTCTTGAATTAGAAAACAGCTTTCACAGATTTTACCCTTTGAAAATGACAATATCTAATCTCTGCTTTCGTGAGCCAGGCCTGCATTGCCAAATACCTCAAAAGGGGAGTAGTAAACTATTTTTCACAGATCCTCCGTAATAGATGAGATATGAAATGAATTTCATGGAAGTTGAGCACCCTGGAGGTTATTAGTTTGCCATAATATATAACATTATTCTGGCATTGTATCATTATCATTATTATTTTTCTTGTGCAACCAACCTAAAGCATTTGAAAAATTTATCAGTTTTATCATTTATGGATCTTAATAAAGAATGTGTGTCCTTCTCTTACAGTCATGAAGCTATGAAAGACATGTAGATTTTTATTTTAAGTTATACATACATGCACTGAATATTTAACATACCAACTTAACTTATATTGGGAAGCTAATTTACCAATATTTAGTTACAGCAAGACAATTTTCTTAGAGGACAAAGTGTATTTCATTAAGACACTGATACACAAAAATACTTAATAACATATACCTGTGGTATCAAGGGTTTATTTATTTATTTTTATATTTATTTATTTATTTATTTATTTATTTATTTATTTATTTATTATGTATTTATTGTTTGGTATCAAGCGTTTAAAAAACAAGTAGAGCTTTGAAGTCAAATGTAAAAATAACTAATGATCATTTCCTAAGCATTAGGCTGTAGTGCCACTAACATATATATGTACTTTTAAGATTTTATTTATTTATTCATGAAAGACACAGACATAGGCAGAAGGAGGAGAAGCGGGCTCCATGCAGGGATCCCGATGTGGGACTCGATCCTGGGTCTCCAGGATCACACCCTGAGTGAAAGGCAGATGCTCAACCACTGAGCCCTCCAGGTGTCTTTTTTTTTTAAGATTTATTTGCCATATATCTTAATGTTAGTATGCATATATGCATTTTTCTTCACCTCAGCTCTATGAGACAATTGCATATGTGTATTCAGTCTCTAAAGGTTCAGTTTTGAAGTTCTCTTAAACACTTTTTAGCAAGCTTCATTCAATTTCTAGGTGTTGGGAATTTAAGATCTCCTCTTTTATTGACAATTTTCTCCCCAGAGACTCTAGAAATCAGCATTAAAATATTAATAAAATGCAACTGTACAAGCTTGTTAAAACTAATAGAACTATGCACCTAAACGGGTGAAGGTGATATTAATTAAACTTTAATAAATCTGACTTTACAAAATACCATGCATAAGAAAAGGGCTAATGTGAAACTTTTCAGGTATTTTATTAAAAAAAATAGATAGTGAGATTGTTTATGATTGACAGTATAACTCTGGATTTAAGACATTTTTCTTAATTAAAAAGCATCTTCCCTGGAGAGTACCATTAGACAAACCTCAGAAAATTCTCCATTGTTCTATAATATTTTTCTTATTCTTTTTTAATATGTGAGCTTAGCATTAATCTCACTACAAAAACAAAACCCCCCAGCACATTAAAAATTAAACAAATACCTCTTCTTAGGTTTCTGGTAGGAGATGTCAGAGAGTTTTCTTGATCTATGTACTACATTTTCTTGTTTTTATCATTTAAAAGATTGATGGTTATTTATCTATTTAGCTAGCAGATGGGAAGTGATTTTGTGATGTTCTATATTCATCACGGAGTGACTGCTCATTCCTATTTTCCTTCTATTTCAGAGGAAACCAAAAGAAAAATAACTCCCATTATCTTGGTGCTAGTTTCATTACTGTGCCAATGTCAGAACTTTTACACTAATCCTAGGTATGAGTCTAAGTACTAGGTAGCCACTAAAATAAAATCCATGACCTTGTATGGTCTCCAGTAGTCTGGTTGTGTGATCCTATCCTCTTACTCCAGAGAACTGGCTACAAAAATTCCTTGCCCTTGCTGACCCAATCTTCCCTCAGAACTTTCAGCTGTCTGCTTTTTCTACCAATCTCCTGTTGTTCTTGCTGCTAGCCTCTTCTTGTCTTTGAGTTTTTATTTTTTTAAATATTTTATTTATTTATTCATGAGAGGGAGAGACAGAGACAGAGACAGAGACACAGAGACACAGAGACACAGAGGAAGAAGCAGGCTCCCTGTGGGGCTGAGGCAGTACTCGATCCCAGGACCCCATGATCAGGACCTGACTGAAGGGACACTCTCAACCACTGAGCCACCCACATGCCCCTGTTTTGGAGTTTTTAGAGAAGACCTTACTCTCCAGTTATCAGTGGCAAAACCAAGACCAAAGAGTCATCGCTCTGTAATGGGTCCAAGGAGGGTTGTCCTTTCAAAAGGAAAATAATGAATTTTCTCCTTTTCTCCAACCATGTCATAAAAAGGATGTGCATGACCCACGCATCTAAATCTGATGTGAGATGTTCACAAACGTTCCAAGCCCCTCTTTAACCATGGAGAGAATAAGAGAGATAATATCAGTATTCAAGTAACCAAATATCCAATTTCCCCAATCCAGCTGGGAATAGAAGGAGATTGCTCCCGAACTCAAGAATAGACATGAGAGCCTGATTTCCTCCATCTCATGTGTTTCTTGGCTTTAGCTCCAGGAGACAACCATCCCAGAATTCTCTCTACCCCAGTCCAAAACATAACCTGGCCCCCCTGTAAGTGAAGAGGGTCCTATTTCTTTCCAAAAAGCATCTCATGAAATATTATAATTACTTGGACAAATTCATGTCCTCTATTCAAAGAAGGACTCTTCACGGTGTAGCACAGTCTACAAAGGAAGAGTCCATATTACAGCGTGCCATTGTTCAGTTTTGCCTGTTACATCTTTTTTTTCTTTTTTTTAAGGGCCATGGATGGATTTCAAACTAGTTGAGACTCCACTACCTGTGATCGTGAAAGTAATGTTTGTATTAGTTCCAGAACAAGTATTTAATGGTATTCTGTTCTGTCTCCTGTGTTAGAAAATATTTTCCAGTTACGCTGTTAATAAATATGTTGTTAAATCCCTGCAGATTCTGTTTAGCTATTCTTTTTTTTTTTAAGATGTTATTTATTTATTCATGAGAGACAGAGAGAGACAGAGACAAGCAGAGGGAGGAGCAGGCTCCATGCAAGGACCCTGATGTGGGACACAATCCTGGAACTTCAGGATCATGCCCTGAGCGGAAGGCAGATGCTCAACCACTGAGCCACTCAGGCGTCCCTAGCTATTCTTTTTAAAAAATATTTTATTTATTTATCTATTTGAGAGAGAGAGAGAGAGAGAGAGCAAGCAAGCAGGCATTGGGTGGGGGGGAAGGGCAGAGAGAGAAGGAAAAGCAGATTCCCTGCTGAGCAGTGAGCAAGGAGCCTGGCACGGGGCTCAATCCCAGGACCCTGAGATCATCACCTGAGCCAAAGGCAGAAGCTTGACAAGACTAAGCCACCCAGGCGCCCCTCTGTTTGGCTATTCTCAAAATAACATATGCAATAGCTTTAATTTGAATTTAATTTGAATCCATATGAAGAGACATGTCTGGGGCATGTGATCTTACGATGGAATAAATCACAATATACCAGTTTTTCATTAGCTCACCATTCATTTCTATGTAAAGATAATGCAAAAATATGTTAGACCTTCATCTCGTAGCTCTACATGAATTATATGGGCTTGTTCCTTACCAAAACTTTCATGAAGTAAGTGCTATCGTTCATGTCTATTTTAGGGTTCAGGAGAATGAGGTGGAGTTCTATTAAGTTAATTGCTCAAGGACAAGAAGGTAGTAAAAGTCTGCATTTGGACTTGAATCCAGAGCTCCTGCTCTTAACCATGCTCAACTTCACTTTAGCACGTGTCCGTTTTAACTGAGGCTCTACTTTCCGTCAGACACCTGAGTAGATGGTCATGACCCACAGTTTTAGTGGGACCAACCAGCTCTTGCTACCCCTCCCATTGCCATCTCACTCAACCACGAGATTTGAAATAGATCCCACCAAAAGATTTCCTGCCAAGGTGTAAGGGCGTAGGAGAACTATCGATTACTGGGTGGCCAAAATCCTGACAAAGAGCCACTGCAGGATAGCAACAGGATTTTGAATTATTAAATTTTGCAAATTCCCAATCAGAAGCATGCACATCAGTAAGATTTAATACAGGCCTTCTGAATTTTTGTCCCTCATTCCCGAAAGAGAGCTCATTGATCTTTCATCTACTTGTCATCACATCCTTCAAAAATCATACATAAGGACTGTGAGTTTGCAAAATGGCCAGGTTTTAAAACTTATTATCTTCCTCCATATTACAACTTCTGAAAAGCAATATCGTATTTCCAAGGGTGAGTTACATCAAAAAGCAGTTATTTATAGAGGCCATCCCTCATGCCATTCTTATAGATTACAGCTTCCAGAGAAAGTAAAAACTTTTATCCCCTGTGGTTTAGGAAACTACTTTCTGTATATTCCTGAGTCTTTTTATCTTATCCCTTTCAGAATACTTGTAATTTGTTGTTGTCGTCGTCGTGGTGGTTGTTTTGTACACCGCCTCCTCCATCGTCAATAGGGTATGAATCTCTTTATTATCTTAACCCTGAATTTCTCACCCTAGCACAGTGCCATATGGAACAGGATAATTCTTTGTCCTAGGCACGTTTCTGCATATTGCCAAATGTCCCCTGGTGGACCCCTCCATGCTCCTTTCCTAGTTTGTAACCTGTCTCAAAGCATCAAAACTTTTCTTAAGTTTCCTACCTGAATACAGGTTCATCTACGTAGTTTTCCGTTTTCAGTGTCATACAAGGGGAATTTAACGTATGAAGATAAACAGGCAATGGGGGCTAGTCACATAATCTACCCCTAGTCCTCAATAATTATATGAAATCTCTGATCATAGTGTCCTCATCTATAAACCTGAGGCAAGGACCCTGTACTGATTATTTTCTTCTGTCCCTCCAGATTGTCTCTGCCCTTGTCTTCCCTGCTTGGGAAGCTGACCTCCCAGGACGGATCCCATTTTTCAGAAGAGGAATCTGAGATTCTATGACCTTAACGAGCAATTTGCCTGAAATTATAAAGCTCGTGCATAAACGACATGGGCTTCACAACTAAAATTAAACCATTGCCCATAGCACTAAGGCAATAGTAACTTCCCATTTTAACAATTCTAGTGATTAGGAGAGTTTTATAGCCTGTATTTAATGTTTACTATGCCTCTAGAAGTATACTTAGTCTTGCCTAGGCTTTCACTTAATTCTCAAAAAATGTTTGTATAAAGCTTACCATCATCCCCCTTTAATAGATGGAGAAATTCAAGTCAGACAGCTTTCTGTATGTCATTCTAACCCTCGAATATTCTGATCTCAACCTCTGTTTAATTTGTTTCCTCCCAATGGTGGGATCCCAGCATAGATGTCACTTCATCTGTGAGGACTCTTCTGGATACCATGTTGTCTAAAGCCAGTCTCTTTTATTCCTACTTATTTCATGGGTAGCATTTATCTATCGTTTCTAATTATTTTGTCTCTCTGTTTAGTTGGCATTTGCCTGCCTCTCCTCTACAATTAGAGGTTATAGCTGCCTTGTTCACCTTTGTCTCTCCAATACCTAACACGTCAACAGATATCCGTTTGCCGAACAATGATTGAATAGATAAAGAGTTGCAAGTCTAAGAAGTGGTAAAGTTAGGAATTGAACTGAGACATTTCTAAATTAAAAGCAAAACTTTAAATCACCATGACTGTTTCTCTTTGGAGTCCAGGGTAATCTTTAATCCCGGGACCAGAAGAGTAGCCTAGGAATACAAGGAATACAGAACACTTCTCGTCCTTGAAATTTCTCTTAGTATTGATCATCCCTTCCCCTGCATCCCCAAAGATTTATCAGTTTTATTATGCAATTTCCAAAACATATAGTTAATCCCGTTACCTAGAATACCATTGCTACCTTATTGCATGTAACATCTTTCTTTTCCACGTCACAACACAGTATCCTCGTTGATCTTCTTGTTCCAGTCTTTCTTTCTTGACATATTCTCCATAGAACAGTTAGTAGGAATAAAAAGAAAATATTACAACATTGTATTATTGGAAATGTTCCATTTTCCTTCAAAATTAGAATACGAACTCATGAGAATAGCCAATAACACCCTAGCCCCCGACGTTATTGTCTACTGCTCTCTACCTCACTCACTGCATCTCTTGAGCAACACTTGAATCTGGGTGGTGATATAATTGGTCCAGGCTCTAGAACATCTGTTCACTTGGGTGAACTTAGACAGAAAATAAAAAAAGAGTGGGAACTTTCTCTATTGATACATTCTTCATAAAACAGTCATGTTCTATTTCTCAATGATGCTAAATGAAAGGTGAAAGAAAATGTGTTTATTTCTTCATTAAACCATTGTAACCATTGCTACTTTTGAGTTATATAGGCTATAGGGAATAAATGTACGTGAATCTATGTATGTGAATACTTGCATATTGTTTCTGACATTTGCATGGAATAATTAAATATCCCCAATAGTGATGGTACATTTCTTCATTTTAAAGATATCAATCAAAAAAATAAATAAATAAGTAAATAAAAATAAAAAATAAAAAAATAAAGATATCAATCACTTATTTATGTACCTTGAGTCAACATCAAGTTTGCCAAAAAAGATAAAAAAATTTAAAAAAAAAAACAAAAACAAAAAACACATCAAGTTTGCCAACATTTACTGGAGTTTTTTTTTTTTTTTCTGGAGTTATCCTTAAATAATTCTAATAATCTGGGAACAAGTACAACTGGAAATATATTACTAATAAACCAAAGGATTATAGTTCAAATAACTTAATTTTACAAAATGCTTAGCTAAAAGATCTATTTCTCTAAACTGCTTATCTGAACTATCCCGCAAGTGTTGATTACACAGTGTAACAAGTTAAAAGCAATAACTTCCTGAAAGAAACCATGTTTGGGGGACTCTTTTGGAAGATTTGGTTGTTTTGTTTTCCTTTTGTAATATTTGTAAAACTTAAGTATCATGAGAAAAAAAATCCTCCTAAGCAACCTAAGCAACAGAGTAGAATGAAATAATTTTAACAATTGCCCAAATTTATATAAACCTTGAGTCTTTACAGCAACAACAGAAAAAAAAAAGTTTACATTGGATGCCTGGTTAACTATGAGGAGGTGTATTAAATGTTCAAGTGACTTGTTTTCACAATGACTAATACTATAATTTTAACTGTTTTTCCTGATTTTGAACTATCTTATTACTCTTTTTTTTCTATCTTAAGATATCAAGTCGGAAAAACTGTCATACAAATAGGATTCAATTCATAATAAATTCATATAAAAACACCAGTCGATTCACACTGACAAAGTTATTATTTTATGTACGTGAAATATCCTTCTCCTTGAGGTTTTCCTAAAGTTCCTGGAAGTTAGGTTAATGAAAGTAAGTAGGATGTACTCTAATAATCCCCTCTACTTAGGAAATATATATTTAAAAGCCTCTAATAAAGATGATTATTTACTTTTTGCTATTTGCAAACATCACTGAATCTCTGTCATATTGATATGGTTAATAATTCAAACCGTATGAGGTAAGCAGTATTGAGTACTGTATAATGACTAAAAAATACGTTGCCAAGTCCAATGGTGCTTTTTTACTTTTTAACTTCTTAGAATTCTCTAGTCTTTAACTATAATTACAATATTTTCTTTTTGATCCTTCCTTCCTTTCCTCCTTCTTCCTTCTTTCTTTTCTTTTTACTCCTCTCTCTTTTGCTGGCTTCTCTTTAGGCTTCTTCAAAGTACAAATATTCCTCCAGTTTGGGTTCTATCTTTAGTTTTTAAAATCTGTCAACTTATTTATTATTGGTATATATATATATATATATATATATATATATATATATATACACCTCTCAATTAACTATTTCTCCTATGGGACTTTTATTTAGCACTTAACCATTTTTCAAACAACATTAAAATTTATATTTCTAGATTAAATTCCAGATGGGCTGGTTGTACAATTGATATCATTTGTCTCATATGGATAGTCCAATATGCACAGAACTAAGCTCAGCATCCTCCGTAAAACTGCTCATCTTCTTAATTCCCTCTCTACATTAATGATTCCATCATTTTTCCTATTCTCAGGTGTAAAACCTCTGTCATATTTAATTCCTTATTATTTCAAATCAACCACAATGTATTCGTGTTTAAATTATGTAATTCTAAATTCCAAAATATTTTCCCATCCTTCCCTTATCATTTATTTTCAATGATATCAAATATCAATTATTGATATCAATATCAATTCTCTTCAATACCCTAGTATTACACACCCCCAACTAGATTATAAGCGTACTGAGAGATTTATGTTTGGGGGCATCTTGTACAGTGTTCTATACCAATTAGGCATGACATGTGTTAGTTGGTGAATAAATGGTAGACAGAGGCTGTGTAGTTTGTAATTTGTATCCTTTGTTTTCCAAAGAAACGTAAGCTAAAATTGGAGCTTCTCTTCAAATAAATCACATAACTATAAATCAATATTAAAGTTAAATTTTACATAGTATAAAAGAAGCACCTCTACATGATGTATTTGTATACAAATTTAGATGTTATATCAGTGATGACATGTAGGTTGGAGAAACCAGATTTTCAGGTTGACATAACAAAATAGTAACAACTCAAGAAAAGTAATAGTAATTTTGATTTTTTCAATTCAAAAGTCGGGCAAGGGAAAGGATACTAACATTCACTGATGCTCAGTATGGGCAAGTACTGTGATAGAGACCATACAGAGGCGATTCAATTTAAATCTTACAATAAGCTGGAGGAGAGATATTTTATGGCATTTTTCATAAAATACTTTCATAAAATATGAAAACTTTCATATTTTTATTTCTCCATGATCACACATCGAGTAAATGTCTCCCCTGAAGCCCAAAACTAACTTTTTACTTTTAAATCACATTTGCAGGGAGACATTGAATAATACGTAACAGGCTTCTGTCTTCCCTGCTCTGTAGATAAAATTTAAGAGGGAAAAATGTGTTGTATTACATTTGGGAATTTTTAAATAGGAAATAAAAGTTTTGGTTAAGCTGAAGCACTTTTAGATCTCTAAAAACATCAATCATGCTTTACCTAGCCTCCAGGCTTTTATATAAACTGTTTTTTCTGCCTACTAAAATAAAAGAATAGTATAGCAATAAATGAATGGCATTGGAATCATTCATGCATTAATTAATTTGACAATCAAAAGTTGTGTGCATACTGTTTATGGTGGTTCCCTTGTTTCTAGAAATTATAATCCAACGAAGGATAAAGGTATGCATCAGATGGATAATCTACTTATTCACTGTGGAGATCATGGATAATCTGCTATGTCTCTGAGCCTTGGTTTCCTTACCTGCAAACAATAAGAATTCTTACTATATTGGAGTGTTATGATGAATAAATGCAGAAACATTGTCATTTTCTTAGCACACTTAGAGAACAGTCATGTTAGATTTGAGTTTCGGTCATGTTTTTGGCTCTTTTTTGGGATACCACTTCACTTTCCTAATCCTTGCTCATCACCCAGTGATCTGATTATGTATCATCCTTTCCAGGAAAGCTTCCCAGAAACTCCAACACACAATGAGCTATCATTTTTATATATATCAACATATCCATCTGTATATATCATAATCATATCCCATTATTTTGTAATAACCCTCATAGATTTTGCATCCCAAATTAGACGACGACAAGGTTCCTAAAGGTAAGGTAAGCTCTGTGTAGCTCACTGGTGTGTTCCTAGCATGCACCACATTCTGGGACCACTGTGGACTTCTAATAAGTGTTTCAGAGTGAGGAGTACAGGGGACAGTGGGGAAGTCGGATGGGGGAAACTTCACAAATGTTTCAGTTTTTCCACATGAACCGTGTCTATGATGGAAATTACGCGAAGGCCATTATCAACCCAGTGGCTACTGGAATGCTTTAACCATGCTGCCTTTCAGTTGGGTAGTGCTCTACCAAAACGGACTACAAGTCTTCCCATGTTATTAGTCTTCCCATGTTATTAGTCCTTCCACTGTCCTTCCATGTAACTATTGAGAAACAGTCCACATATTAGGGGGACTGTTGGGCTCAAGAAAATTCATAGACGCCAAATGGAAATTTATTACCTAGTTTGATCTTGCTTAGGAAAATTTCATACCTGGTAAGTAAAACCTGAGAGCACACCATGTATTGTGTCAATATATATAAAACTCAAATAACCCTGATGCTTGGACAGAACTTGTGAGCTCAGATAATACTAGTTACAATGTATCATGAGTCACCTTATTGCATTAATCTGGCTGTAAAGACTAACAATGTAAAATAAAGCTACTGCACTTATTTTCATATCCTCCAAACAACTGAATAAGTTCATTTGGGAGATGATCTTTTTTTCAAAGCATTTTTATTCTAGCAGTGGCCCTTTATGATAAATTGAGAGAGCTTCGTCCTTCATTGATGGATGTGGGCTGCTCTGCTGATGTGACAGATTTATCTATTTATTTATGTATTTATTTATTTATTAAGTTTTCCTTTAAGAAATAGGTGCTGCTCCTGTTTTAACAATTAGGCATAGAATGTAAGAGGAGAGACTATCACTTATAATCCTCTTCCCAACACGGCAATCTAGAAAGGGTGTTCCTTATTCAGAGGAAATACAAACAAAACAAGGAAAAGTGAAAAAGAACAACAGCCACAAAAACAACAAAAGAAAGAGGTAGAGAAAGCTTTCAAAACTTGTAAAGCTTTAATACAGTGTATTTGACATATCTCGGTGGAGTGTGCATCAGAGGGGGAAAAAAGCATGTCATTGCTCTGAAACTGTCTTTTCTAATTCAGTGCATCCATGTATTGTTATAAATCTGTTTCCCAATCTTGCTTTTTCACTGAAAGATGTAGACACAAGGGAACAAGCTTCACTGCTATCTATCAGCTCAGATAAGGAAAAGTTCCTTTCAGCCTGACACTGACAGCTTAATGAAATGGAGGCCAAGATGCATGCAAATGAGAGAAAGATTGGTAAGATAATGGCCACACACGGTAACTTAAAATGTCCAAGGGGTACAATGGCTTGTACCTATGCTTTTATTTCCGTAGGCAAGGGCATGAGACTAAGATAAAAAGTCTGCTTTCTAGGGGAGGCTTATGGAAAGTACTTCCTGGACTTATATACACAACTTACATATAGCTCACTAAAGGAATTGAAGCAATAGAACTTTTTTTAAGTAAAAAAAAAAAAAAAAGCTACAGTTATTTTTTTCCATTTTGATAAATGAAGAAGATAATAGAATCTCAGGTCCCATCATGTAAACTTGCATTGTGTATTGTGAATCAATATCATTCCTTGCAGTGGAATTATTTAAATCTGAGGATCACTGGGACTTATGTAGAATGAACTGAAAAACTGATCCAATTCTTTACTCAGAACGTAGCGATTATTTATTAGCATTTGTTTCCCCATAAGTTCTGTTTTATTTTGTTTTGTTTCCCACAAGTTTTGTTGTCTTTGCATGCCTCCACCCTTCCTTAGCTTTTATAGGAGAAGGAGAATAAGAGGAAAACACTGGAGAGAATTTCCTATGACACACTCCGGGTTAGAGCTGTGAGAGGAAGTACTCAAAATGTCACGAGAAAATCAGAACTGTGAGTGAAGGACACCTTGACTTTGGTGAAAGGGGTGATGGTTGTGGTGAAAATGTTTTGAAGAAGAATATAGAATTTAGATTGAATATAGAAGAATATAGAATTTATATTGAACCCAATCACTAATTCTAAAAAGGATGACCTATCAGCGATTTCATTCTTCATTTGTAGGCATTCACACTGGCTATTTGGGAACCATGTTTCTGTATTTGTTTTAAGTTACCGGTACCCTCAAAACACATAAGTCAACTCATAAAACTTAATGTTAGATGAAACTAACATAAAGATATTGCTGTTTCCAGGGTTTCTACCCATTATTTAAATGCCTGTAATTCCATTAGGATTGTTAGTAGGAGAGAAAACTGATTTTCACCAATTACTAGCTACACTTGTACTTAATGTCACTCTATATCCTCAGGGCGTTTCAGAGTTTACACCAAAGATACAGTTGAAATCATAATTAGCAGAAAGATTAATGCTACAAGCTTTAAAGGATAGGGAAAATATTCCTGAAATTCTGCTCTTAAATTAGTCTAAACAGGTGCTTCGTCTTCATATATGGGAAGTTTTTTACCTCCACTCTACTGGAGAGAGCAAAAAAAAAAAGAAAAATTCTTTTTTTTTCTTGTGGCTTTATTAAGAGAAATATATTAAATTAATTCATGCTTTTATTTAAACTGAAGGAGCACCCAAAACTTCATGGCAATTTAATATTTATCAAAAGCCAAGATAAGAGACATAATATTGAGAGATGATTACTATAAAAATAGTTCATGAAATCTTCCATGCATTTAAAGTATATGTGTTGGCAAATTGAATCTAAAAATAAATAAATAAATAAAATATATTATTACATTGCACCAGATCAGCAAAAATCTCTGTATGTATTATGCCTTCTGTCTCAGTCTAGTTGGGCAGCCTTGTGTCTGGTAATTGAGAAACTGGGGTCATTCTAGTGGCTTCCTCACTATGAGGTTCTCAGGATCCCTCACTGCATGTTCCCCATCTGGACTAAAGAAGAGGAAGGAGAAGAGGCATAAGATATCAGAGGGATCTTAGAGGCCATGTCTAGATCAGATAAATCTTACTTCTTTCCATAGTATATCAAACAGAACTCAGTCAGATAGCTCCATCTAACTGCTGTACGATATAGAATAGCTGGGGTTCTATTAAACATAGCATGGGTTTATCAACAATGTTATTGAAGATTCAATTTTTTATTAATTTCAGTATTTTTGAGCTCTAGGAGAGTTACTATTTTTTTAAAGATTCTATTTATTCATGAGAGATACAGAGAGAGAGAGAGAGAGAGAGGCGGAGATGTAGGCAGAGAGAGAAGCAGGCTCCCTGTGGGGACCCTGATATGGGACTCGATCTCAGAACCCTGAGATCACAACACTCAACCACTTAGCCACCAGGTGCCTTGGTCCAGGAGAATTCTTACTGAGCAATTTGATAATATTGATTTTCTTATGGACAATGTCTATTGTGTAAAGAACAATTCATAATGTAGGTATATGAGTCATTTTGGTAGGTTTGGATACACATCATCTTCAATGAAGTCTAACCTTCTTTGCTTATTCCCTTTTACATAGCTGATAAATTTATTATACACAATTTTATGTAATTATATGAGCTAATTGATGCTTACTATAATAAATCTAGGAACACATGAAGAACTATACAAATAAATAATTGCAAGACAATTACATCAGTAGATGGATAGATAAGTAGCTAGGTGATGACAGAGAGACAAAACCAATGCACAGTCCTTATTATAAATAATACAGTATGCTAGGTGCTGAGGATGTAGACAAAAAAGTCTCTTCTTTCTAACTTTCTTAAAGGAAATTACAATATGATGCAAAAGTTGTTAAAATGAGGTATATATCATGATAGATGTGAGCATAAGCAGCAGTAAGGGCATTAAACTCCTAAAGGGGCAGAAAAAGAGAGAAAAAAGAAAAAGGAGAGATGGGAGTTTATGGTCAATGGAAAGTTCTTGAAGCAAGAATCTTGAAAAATTAATTAAATGTAGGTGGAAATATTCCAGGTTTCTGGAGATTTATATACAAAGGCACTACAATATCATACAATGTTTCGTGTTAGGGAGACTTCAGCAGAAGCTCAGTAGGGTGTAAAATCATATGCAAGGAGAGTAGCAGCCAATAATAATGGGCCTTATGTTTAATGCAAAGTAAATGGGAATCCAATCCAATATGTAACATTAAATTATATTACGTAACAATTTCCTAAATATCCTGATTCAATAGGTAAAGCTTTGAGATAGTAATTTTTAGCAAATGTTCCAGGTAATTCTTCTTTTTGTTGTTGTTGTTGTTTTTTTTTTTTAGGTAATTCTGATACAAATGATTACAGAAGACTTTTTGGACCTCTGCTTGGTAATAGGAATCCTTTGAGAGTGTCCACCAGGCAGTCATAGGGGACAGTTTCTTTTAAAAATAATAAACACCGGTAGTTGGGTGTCAAGATGGGTTAGAACAAGTTGCTTGGTAGGCTATAATACAAGTAGGAGGTTGTTGAGTGATCTGGGTGATAAATGATGAAAGTCTGATTTATAGCACAAGATGTGGGAAAAGATAAAGAAGAAATAACTGGACAATACAAAAGCCATCACTTGTGTAGGCTAAATTCCTTACACAATTTAAATAATTTAGTCTTCACCTATCCATATAGAGCCCATGTTATCTCCTTTTGTAGAGATAGAAACTTTCAAAGTCAGCTTAAACAACTTGCCCAGTGTTATATAGGAAGAAAGATTCTAGCCCACACTGACTTCAGGGCTTATCATTGTCCAAGCTCATGATGGATTGCCTCTTTTATGAATCACAGGATATGAACTCCACTTTGGAAAACTTTGCCTGAGAAAGAAGGGAAAGAGACAGGCCTGTAACTAGAGTGAAATTTCTAGACTGCAGAGATATTTCTGTGTTTGTTGTTGTAATTTTTTGCCAGGAAGTTAACCTAAGAATGTTTATTTGCTGAGGGCAGTATGTGGGTAGAGATGGAGATGCGGAAGGGCAGGAAAATCTGGATGACACCATTATGGAGAATCAGGAGGAGATGGAGTCTAAAGCGTAGTCAGGAAATAGTCTGTAAACATTAGATGGGTAAGTTCTCTTCAGGTCAGACGAGCAAGACGTAAGGACGGGTATAAAGGCAGACTTTCTTGGCAGCCTCTATTCTCTGTGGCATAATTATGCTTGAAATGAGAGATCATAACATCTAAGCTACTCTAGGCAACCATGTTAGTTGTTACTTTATCTTAAGTCTATTTACTATACTTAATATATGGTCAATAGCTTACATTGACAATTTTATAATAATAGCATTGTTCATTTGAGTCCACTGGCTTATGGTTTCCAAACAGTGTAATTAGTCTAAAATATGCTTATAATTGAAATTATTTTTGGAGTTATTTGGATATAATCCTAATTATGAAGGCAATTTAAAGGCTACAGAAAAAACCTATCTAATAATTAGAATTTATGTCAGATTTAATTAGCTATTATTTAATATTATGTCAGATTATTCTCTGTGCATATCTTAATATATTTTTAATTGGCCTATTGGGGTATTCAGAAATATGTAGACTAGAAAGGAATTAGAAAAATGAGAAAAATTATGAGATTACTTAATATGCAGAAAAAAACCTCTGAATTTCTAAAACTGCCTTTACTTTGTAAGTTTCTTGACATTTAGAATCTCTCTGAACTCTTATTTCCAGCTGCAAAAATGGATCAATTTGTTCTGTAAACACTGCTATTGTGAAGACATATTGTGCTTCCTGCTCTCCATTAAGTTTTCATTTGCTAAACTTGAGTCAACTAAGACAGGAGAAATATATTTTGTGAGCAAGAGAGAGAGAAAAAAAAAGCATTTCATAGAGCAAATTTTAATAACTAGCTTTCAACAGATTCTTGTGTTATCAATTTTATATTTTCTGTATATAAAACTTAATTAATGACTCCTGGAGAATGATGATAAATCCTAAGACTGCTAGATAAAGAAGTTTCCAGTTACTGATAAGTCATTAATATACTCTTTAATGGCCTGGGTTAGTAGATTCTCCCCCTCTGATATGGTCTTGCTTGTTCTTTCTCCTTAAAGAAATGTCTTGGTGAAAACATCCCCCCGATACAACAGAAACACATAATTTAATATATTAAAACCCCCATCTGTCTATAACCCATTGAAAATGTCAAGTAAATCTAGGTAAAGAAGAAGATGCATCCATATACACATGAGAACCCTCCCCCCTCCGCTACATTTGAACCACAATTTAATCATTTTAAGGATTGTCAGGTTTCAACTTTGGAAAAGCTAGAATAGATAAAAACCAAATAAAGCTGGAGACTATTGTAAGGAAATGAAGGAAGATGGATGTCATCAAGTCTGAAAGAATAAACAATGAGAGTTTGTATTAATCTGTCTTCTTTTTAATAAAATAATCTCATATAAATCTGTCCCTAAACTTTAGCTTTTTTCCTTTGACCTTAAGTTGTTCAAGCCTAGGGGAATTGGCAAAATCCCTCTTCTTTCATTGAACTCTATGTGAACATAGATGTTTTGTAGTTCACACAGCTCACAGACTTTTTTTTTTCAAGATTTTATTTATTTATTCATGAGAGACACAGAGAGAGAGAGAGAGAGAGAGAGAGAGAGAGAATGAGAGGCCGAGAGAGAAGTAGGCTCCATGCAGGGAGCCTGATGTGGGACTCGATCTGGAGACTCTAGGACCAGGCCCTGGGCAGAAGGCAGGCACTAAACCGCTGAGCCATCCAGGGATCCCAGCTCACAGACTTTTGATCTAAGTATATGAAGAAGAGAGAAGAGAGTTGGGAATTTCTAATAGAAATGTAAGGTGGCATTCTCAGAGATGGGCCCCATTTGGACATATTTGTAAATAGTTTTAAATGATTAGCTTTAAATGATTAAAAACTAGCGCTTTAGAGTATCAATCAGAACTTTTGAGTATTCCTTGTGTGTTGTTTCTGCCACTTCCCACTTAATAATCTTCATTACTGCACTCCCATTATCGTATCAGACCACAAGACACTTTTCTTTTTCTTTCAAAACAGGGTCATATACGATATATCTGCGCATCAAACTAATTGACGCCAGGCTCTAACTGTGCAATGTGATGGTATCCCTCGGGGATGAAACTGAAACTGCAGTTTCTACTCTGGTTAGTCACTTGCCATCAGAGTTATTTCTCTGTGCCAGTGACAAAAGGACCAGTGCAAAATGGTTCTTGAGCTGTACTGGCCTCTACATCCCCGTGTAGACCAAGCATTCACTGGTCGGGGCTGTGGTGCAATTAGAACAGTAAGAACAATGTGTGGCATTTTAAATTAAGTCACATGCATTCATTTTTGAGATTATCATTTATCTATCATCTATCTATTATCTATCATCTATCTATCATCTATTATCTATCTATCTATCATTACCTATTATCTATCTATCATCTATCATCTATTTATCGATCATCTATCTATCATTTATCCCCTGTCTATCTATCATCTGTCATCTATATATCTACCATCTATAATCTATCATCAATCAATCTACCTATCATCTATCTATTATCTATCATCAATCAATCAATCATTTATCGATCATCTATCTATCTATCATTTATCACCTTTCATCTATCATCTATCTATCTATCATTTATCATCTATCTATCAACTGTCATCTATTTATCTATTTATCATCTATCAATCTATCTACCTATCTATCATCTATTATCTATCTTTCATCTATCTATCTATCTATCTATCTATCTATCTATCTATCTATCATCTATCTATCTATCTATCTATCTATCATCTATCTATCATCTATCTATCATCTTCCTACTTATGGTACAAATATGCCCCACTTTTAGAATAAGAATATATGACAAGAACCCAGTTTTGATCCTTTGTTCTCATGTGACAATCTCCCCCCACATACTCTTGCACACACATTCACAAAGCCAGGCAACACAGCATAAAGGTTGCTCCCTCATCCGCTCTCATCACCTTTTAAAATAATTTTAACTAGTTGTTGAAGAGAAAATCTGGGCATTTTTGCCATTAGACTAAGAAGGGCAGCCAAGCACAAATTTCACCTGAAACTATTAAGTCATGTCTTATCATGGTTCTCCTTGGTCAACTCTTATATAAGTCCATTTAGAAATAAGGTGAGATTAAACAGTAAGTATATCATCAGATCTTGAGGGCTTTAAAGTATCCGGAACTTGAAATATCCAACATCTATGATTATATCCAAGATGATCCAACTGTGATTATATCAAGAGATCAAGGATTTTGAGGAGACCCTTTACATGATGATTTAACAATATTTTGCTTATACTTCATGACCATTTATGTAACAAGACAAAAACAAAAAATTCCCAGCAAACTCATTATTGAAACTTTAATTCACATCAAGTTCAGATGTATTTTAAGCCGAATTGAGATATGTGTATTACTCTGATCTCAGAAGTAAAACTTAAATTTACCACAATTTCCCACTTTGTGTTATCTTTTATATTAAACTTTATGTGTTTATTATTTGAATTTTGATGGTTGGAGAGGTGTCCTGGGTTATCTGTTAGTTCTTACCTCTGCTCAGTTCATGTGACTAGATAATGAACTACTTTCTCTTATATATATTCCACATCCATGAATAATTGTCAACTCAGATGAGTCCTGTTTCCTCTTGATTCTTTTAATTTCATTAACAGAAGTTATGGGTTTCTCATTTTCATATATACTCAGACCTGATTTGGGGTGACTATCAACCTGAGTTCTTATGAATGCCATCTTTCAACATTTTTGCAACGAAAGAAGAACATTTTCAATTCTGCCTTGGATGTATACAGATTTGCATATAGCAATAGAGATTATCTTTTATCTCCTCTCAGTACAAATAATACTATGTTAGTTGAATTCAGGCATCCACTGTAACTCACAGGAGTAAGGATCTCATTAAACACTTCACTGAGGAAACAAATATTCATGGTTCTTTACGTTGCTTTCACAGGAAATCACAGGGTAGCAGACACGTTGCAAAATAGTGCAGTCAGTCCCATTGCTTTAAGTTTCTTTTTGTGTAACTAGGCAACAACAAATTGCCAAAGTGTTCTTTGTTGACGATCACTGGCTATCTTAAGAATTTGTATAAGATCAATTTGAATAATTTGGAATACTGAATATGGATATTAAAGATGAGAGAGATCAGAAGTAGTATTTTTTTATTAAGATTTTATTTATTCATTCACCAGAGACAGAGAGAAAGGCAGAGACACAGGCAGAGGGAGAAGCAGACTCCCTGCAAGGAGTCCGATGCCCAGACGGAGGGATCATGCCCTGAGCCAAAGGTAGAGATGCTCAACCACTGAGCCACCCAAGGCGTCCCAAAAGTATTTTTTAATACTTGGATACATATAAGCACCCGGGGGTCTGGGGCTCACTGTGTGATTGGAAATGGGTGAAGGTGGACAGAGAAATCACTCTTTCTATTCCAAATGTCTATGTGAGAACTTAGGATGGGTATGTGGACAATGGAGTTTAGTTGATTAGTCATGAACTTGTTCTTCTGTTCCTGTGCTTGCTGAGATTGAAGTCATCTCTGTGTGTTTGTGGGGGACCGAAGGAAACCGTGGGGCTGATACACTTGAAGTTGTTAATACATTCTCATAAAGTGCAGAATCACTAAACATTTTTATCCTCGCTTCATGACTGTGTTGTTGGCTTACTTATCACTTGTTGTAATGTCTATTTCATACAGAAGGAGAAACAGGTTTACTTTAAGTGATAATCTTTGCTCCGTCAAAGCACAGTGATTTACTTGGGCATATTCCCATCACACTATACTTAAAAGTTTTATCCTCTAGTTAAATGAGACTTTGAAACCTAACTTTGTTTCTTTAAATGATACATTTGAATTTCCGGTCATGTATTTTCTTCCCATATACTCCTCAGATAAAAGAAAAGGTTCTATTTTTACTATCTTAAAAGAAGTATTTTCCTTGGATAACAGCTATAATCCATGCATTCGTGTACAAACACCAGCTTATTAATTCAGAATCAGATATTTCAGTATACATGACACTGAAATCAGAGTCTAGGCTAAAATTTACTTTTGCATGGGGAGCTCTTTCTTTATAAAATTTCTTCACAAGTCCAGGCCCAGAAAAATTTGGCAACTCTCACACCAAAAAATACTCTATAAAGGCTCATGAAATTAATTAATTAATTCATTCATTAATTAATCAACTACTAAAAGGCTATAATGAATATATTCATTGTATTTCTCAATCCCACTCCCCAAAAGCTAATTCATTTGAGCTTTTATTTATTTTAGTTGGCCACCCCTTTGTTATATAGATTTAGTGATGATTTAGTGGTGTAAAGTAAAAACAAAAACAAAAAAAACATTGAAATTTTTCTTAAGGTTATAGATTGACATTGAACTCTCAATAATAATATTGAACCCTGAACAATATTGAACCCCAATAATATTAAACAATATTGAACCCTATTGACTAAAATACGATTTTCTATTTCTTTTAAATATGATTTTCAACCCAGTATTATATGACAGCTAGCCAAATTTTCTAACTACACGAGGATAGAATAGATTTTAATAAATACAGTGGCTAAAAAAATTAATTTCTTTGATTAAGAACCTAATTGAGAATATGCTTCTCATGTTCTAAAAGAGGACAGCCGCTTGATTTCATCAATGGGCCTAATCAATTACTATGCCCATTGGTAATATGTTCTCAAGAGAATTCTATCCTTGGCCATGTGACTTGCTTTGAACACTGGGATAACAGCAAATTTGATTCATGCAGGGATTTGAAAGAGTGCTTGCCCATGTTTTCCCTTCATTTTGCTTCTGTAAATTGTTATATGTGAAGAGAACAGAGCTCGCTCACCGGAAGACGAAGAGACTTGTGTATGGGAGGAAACCTTGAACTGTAGCTGAGCAACCAGCTGAGACCACACTAGATCAGCATGTCCCAGGCTGACACAGACAGATAACATAAATATGTGTAAGCCCAGCCAAGACCGACCCAGTCCTACGCAGTCAACAGAATCCCCCGTAACCCCAAACAATATATATCAAAGTCGTCTATCATCTATCTATCTATCTATCTATCTATCTATCTATCTATCTATCATCTATCTTATATGTATCTCATGACATATATGTTATATGTTAAGATATGTATCATATCTTATCTTACATGTATCTATATATTGTTGTTATGTCCCATGAATCCTTAATTGCCTATGACGGTCCTTAGGCTTTGCAATTTTAGAGTCATTTAAACCTTTCCTCTTCTTTCTCCATTGGGAATAAGCTAATAAATCAATTCCTTAACTGCAGTATAACCTGCTGTCTTTCTTGTTTAAGTTGTCATCATCTCGCATTTAGGTTATTCCAATTGTCTCTTAAATGCATTCCTTTTCCACAGAGTCTCATTCAATTGACCTATAGCATCCCCAGAATGGTAATTTTTTTAAAGATTTTATTTATTTATTCATGAGAAACACACAGAGAGAGGCAGAGACCCAGGCAGAAGGAGAAGCAGGCTCCATGCAGGGAGCCCGATGTGGGACTCAATCCTGGGTCTCCAGGATCACGTCTTGGGTCGAAGGCTGGCGCTAAACCGCTGAGCCACCCAGGGATCCCCCAGAATGGTAATTTTGAAATATGATTCTGGACATTGACTTTTATGGTTCTAAAATTTGAATCCATACTTTGTACAGAAATTCATATATTACTATCTAATTTGTTAAACCTTCTCATGTCCTTACAATCTGATATGAACTTCCTGTCATTCATGTGCTGTTTTCTGAAGTACTCATGATTTCTCATCATTCTTACCTATACACTCTATATCATCAGTTTTATTCCTGTGTTCACACCACTGTCTCTAAAAAGAGTGTCTCTAAATAGATAGATGATAGATAGATAGATAGATAGATAGATAGATAGATAGATAGATAGATGATAGATAGATAAAAATAACAAAAAGAGTGTCTCTTTTATCTCTGGTGGTGGGGATCTCATCCATGCACCTGCCTCCAGGCTTTCCTGATTCTCTAGATCATAATTAATGGTTTTCCCTCTCTGCTTTCATTGCACTTGTTTTGTTCCTTTACATGAGATTTCATGTACAACATGCAGCCCATTGTGTCGATGCACCTCTGTATCTCCCTGTAAGTTTCTTAGGGACAGAGGCACTATTTTCTTTATCTTTACGTGTACTTTATTTTCTTGTTGAGTGTCTTCTGCAGGGGAGATGCTTACTAACTGCTAGATTGAATCCGGTGGTCTTCCTTGTCTTTGTGCTGCCCTATACCACTTATTACTTTTACTCTCCATGTGAAATCACCATCATTCGGGCCTTTATTTCTATGATTCCCACTACCAGAAAGCTCATGACATACACTGTGTCCTTTCGTACTTGTGAAGGTGACTGGCATCCTAAAATTATGTGTTTTATATCGTTCTGCTCATTTATGTATCGGCGGTTTGTTACACATTAAAAAATGGACTTGATTTAGGCATGCATGTATTAGCTCTTGGATGACATACATGCCTGGAAAATTATGTTAATTTTGTGCAGAGAGGTCGTCTCAATGCTAAGAATTGTCCAACATGGGCTAATGCTTTTGATAGCACATATACAGCTCTCTTTTATGAAGACAATAAACAGCAAGTTAGACTAATTCATTTGTGTTCCAGAGTCCGTTCAATGTCATTATGCAGACAGAGTCTTACTGCTAGAGTTCCTTGTGCTCAGAAACCATCCTTGGATCTGGTATTCTTTGAATGCTCTGTAACTGAGTAGTATAACAGTATGAGATAATTTTAGAAAGTCGGTTATAGCCCTATAAACACAAGATGTGAAAGTGAAAAGTTCTCAAGGAAGTAAGTTTGAGGATGGTGACCTCTGATAGCATGGAGAGTAAGTGAAAATAATCCAATGAAACCAGTTGTCTTAGGAAGAAAAAATAAGATAAAGGCTAGGGAAGTTTACAGAAACAATATTCTTGAAAATAAAGATTTCCTGCTATGCTCTCCTCAAAAGAAATCCATGTGAAATGCTAAATTTATAAAAACAAATCCAAATGCAAAGGAGAAGAGCCCCGTCTTCCATGGGAAATGTCCAAAAATGATTAAAAAAAAAAAACCTGCTTATTTACAACACAGCTAAACACTGCCTGGAATAGGAAACGAAGTGGAATTGACATTAGCAAGGTAGCAAAGAAAGTGAACTGTTAATTCACAGAAATCATCCCTCAGTATTTTCAAAAGTTATTCTAGAACTTTCCTACGACACTATTTTGAGACGTGGGGAAAAAAAAGAAGGAGAGATTTATATTACCTTTTACTGAGTCACTTTTCCTCAGGCTCAGCCTTGACATTATTCTTTTCTTTCAGCTGCTTGGGATGAATAAATAATTTGCAAGTATATGAGTCAACAAAGAAAGAAATGCAGAGTTGCAGACCGATAATGGAAATTACAGGGGTTATAAAATATCATATATATTGTGTTGCCATTAAGACGAAAGGAATACGGGAAGTTATAAATAACCGACATCATTTTTTAAAGGACTGCTTTTTAAATATTCTGTGTGGAAGCATAACTGATAAAAGTCCAGTCATTTTTCATGTGAAATCATTCTTCTCAATAAGCAACTTGCTAAAGTGAAAAACCAGGAAGAGACTATGGTGGCATTGCTTCATTCAGGACTTGGGAATGAAATCCCATATCCCGGAGTCTCATACATGGGTGATATGTTGAATAGCTTTTAATATCCAGGTGTTGCACAACAAAAATGTAAAAGTCTATAAAAATAATGCTGGTGCCATGGAATAAGAAGAAACTGCAAAGACAGGAAACGCTTTATTGCTGACCTACACTGACCTTTACAATTTATATTTGCAAGTGCACTTCTTTTCTTTAATTTTCTTTTGCAAAAAAATAAAAATAAAAAAATAATTTTTTTTGCAAGTACATTTCTTAATTGAATGGTCACCCTAAGAGCTCTGTAATCTAGCCATACCCAATCCTTTTCACTGATCAAGATACCTAGCGCCCTTAAATGGCTTGCCTAAAGTCTCACAGATTGTTAGATCTTCTGATTTTTGAGTCAAGTGGTAGAGAAACGAGAAGACTGGGAAAAGGCAACAAAGGATGTGGGAGAGAATAGCATCTGCTATTTGCAAGAATGGTTAGGGCTTAGACTTATTAAGCGACTTTGCTGGCTGTACTCACTTTTGCACAAGATGCAAAAGAACAAGAAAGCAACACTTAATTTTTTTACATTTTATTTTCATTTTTACTTTTATTTCTTTGAAAGCAACACTTCATTGAAAGAACCCCATACTACTCCTCAGGTTCACAAAAACAGTTTAATATTATCCCCAATTATAAATTAGTCACATAACATTCTGGCACGTTAAAGGGCCCAACTTAATTCAAATTCCACATGGAGCCAGTAAGAAAGATGGGGCACATTGGGTCTTCCAGCTTTTACTGGAGGCCGAAGGTGACAGGCAGCAAGGTTGAGAAGTGGGATGAGCTTGCAGTAGGTAGAGCATGGGGGAGAGTAGTTTATTTATTTAATGCATACTTACTAAATCGTCCGACAAACACCTCAGCAGTCTTACCTCGGTGGGATACAGTTGGGAGAATCACAGGGGACATGCACCGTCAATTTTAATGACAAAGATGTGATTTTTGCAAGATCTTAAAATATTAGATCCCAACATTATCATCAGTGTATCATGTGTAGGCTGAAATATTTATAGTAGGTTTCAAGGGCTAAAAACTCTTATATTTGGTTTTAAAGAGGAAGAGTCAGAGGGACAAGTATGCTGACAAGTGACTGGCACATGGAAATACTCTCTGATCCGCTGCTCTCTCCACGTATTTTCTGATGCCAGGAAAATGTGTGTCAAAACGCTCTCTCTGTGGATGGAGATGACTCATAATTGTAGACTTTCTAGGCATGTAAACGAACCAAGCCTCTCAAATAATCTGTCAGTCCCAGAGTCAACTTCATGTATCTTTGCACATCTCTCAAACTTAATTTTCTACCGTTAGCTGCAAAAATGGCTTCGCTCTGAAAATAAAATCTACTAAATGTAGTAAGTTTTGGAGCTCTCTTCCATTAACATGATTTCATTTATATTAAGCGAATTTTTAAAAATGTATTTGCGATTTTGTTTCTAATTATCTCTTCATGAGAAAAACTGATCATTCAAACCTACTTAAAAACCTGGCCTATATACGCATTTACCTAAGTAAGCCTGCATGTGTGTGAAAAAGCAAGCTTTTAAAACTACTTCCATTTTCATTATCAATGTGTCTAAGAATACGAGTTTTCAAAAAAGAATACTCATCCATCATTTTTTTAATTTTAAACCCCACTAATGAACACATCGGAAAAACCCAGAAGCATACACATT
Organism: Vulpes vulpes; assembly: GCF_048418805.1. Classification (NCBI taxonomy): domain Eukaryota; kingdom Metazoa; phylum Chordata; class Mammalia; order Carnivora; family Canidae; genus Vulpes; species Vulpes vulpes. The sequence goes on along the minus strand of NC_132783.1, from coordinate 5,309,255 downwards.
TTTTTGAGACAAGATGCTCCTATATTGCAAAACATTTTAACAGCACAAAAAGTCATTTTTCCTTAAAGTCTGTGAGCAAAATGACATTCCAGAAAGATGAACCATTTTATTCTGTGGTTTAAAGGATCACTGCCTCATAGATGAAACACAGTGGATATTATTTTGTTACTTTTCAGCTAACATATTGAGATTCTTTGGTCTGGGGTAGGACTGCTGAGTTCTAACCCAGATGATTTTATCCAGAAAGGCTATTGACAAAACATTTTTTATCTTTATTTAATGGAAATGCTTTTATTCTCAACTAAATACAAGTTCCCACAAAAAGTATCAAAAACAAAGAAACCTATAATGAAGACAATATAAACCACATGTGTCTCATCAGTCCAATTTTGGTGCCAATTTATCTGCTTCCTCTTTTTTTTTTTCTTTTTCTTTCTCTTATTCCCTCTCTCCTTTCAATTTCTCTGCCTTATTTCTCTCTTTCTGTGTTTTTTATTTTAAATGGGATACCACACAGTTATGTAGCCCGTGTTGCATATTTAATACAAATCATGCATTGCTGTCCATGCCAATAAATATAGATTTACATTATTATTTTAAAGATTAACAGATAGTTCATTACATATTTTTTCAATATATTTAATCAATCAATCTTACTGTGTTTTTATTTTGTTTGCATCTTTCCAAACTATACACATGCTAAAGAACATTGTATATCTGGTAATTTTCTAACTGTAAATCTTAACAGAGTATCTGGTAAAAGAGTAAGCATATTTTTGGATTTTTTTTTAAAGATTTGATTTATTTATTCATGAGAGACACAGAGAGAGTTAGAGACCCAGGCAGAGGAAGAAGCAGGCTCCATGCAGGGAGCCCAATGTGGGACTCGATCCTGGGACTCCAGGATCATGCCCTGGGCCAAAGGCAGGAACTAAACTGCTGAGCCACCCAGGGATCCTCACATTTTTGGATTTTGTATCTATTTTATCTTGTTACATCTAGAAAGTTTATTTCAGTTCTACATCATGCTTACCAACAAGCTGTGAGAGCATCTTATATGCTCTTTTCTGCTGGCTTAGTCTTAAAGGTTTGCCATTTGTAATGATCAATAATCAATAATGCTTTCTCTTTTTTTAAGATTTTATTTATTTATTGGAGAGAGAGTGACTGAGAGAGAGAGCGCAAGTAGGGAGAAGGAGCAGAGGGAGATGGGATACAGGCTCCCCATTGAGCAGGGAACCTGATGCAGGGCTCGACCCCAGGACCCTGGAATCATAACCTGAGCTGAAGGCAGATGCTTAACCCACTGAGCAAATCACTGTGATTTTAATAGTGATTTTAATGTTTACCTTTAGTTCATGATAAATTTGGAAATAGTTTGATATTGTTTTGCCCATTCGTAGTCCAGATTTCCTGATGAACCTCTTCGTCTCTTGCATTTTTCTCTTAACTGACTTATCATGTATTTTATATACCTAAAATGTTCAGGCTTTTTTGAACATTTATGATTTATTTTAGCCATTCATATTTAGTTCTCTATCTTCAAATCCATTTTCCTCTTTATATTTTCTGATATCGACATACCTTTTGAATGCATTCAAGGCAATCTAGTAGGTGGTTTTCTGTGTTGCTTTGCAGACAAGCGAGGCATTGCTGAGGGGACGTCAGGAATACCAGCTGCTGCCAGCTGCTCTGCTAACTTGCCTATCCCCTGAGAATCACATAGCCTGAGAATTTTTTTTTGTTGATCGGGCCTAGTAAATGATCTATTTGCTTTCACTCAATTAACACATGTATTGTTCACAATACCCCCGCGATATTGATTGTTATTCATTCCTAACTTACATAGGGAGAGAGTAGGAAACAAGAGGTTAAGACATTTGACTAAGTTTACGTGGTACAAATTGGCAGACCTGAGCTTTGAACCCAATTTGTCTTATTTCTGATTTCTCACTCTTAACCCCTTCACTATTTCTGTTCCTAGAATAGGTCTTGGCACTCTCTTTAATGAGCTTCCCACTAGGTCCCCTGTGTGACTGTGTGGCCAAGATGCATCCCTTTTGGAAGTTCAAACTATTTATTTTAAGCTTCACTTACATGAGCCTCATTTATGACCTTTTCCTGCAGAGAATGATTGCCTCTTAAAACTGCACTAATTTCCATGTTTCTAGCTTCTGTTATAGACTCATTCTAAGCTTTTTGTCTGTCCTTGGGCCACTGGGAATTGCTAGAAGGAAATTTTCTCTGAGCTCCCTAGTGTAGGTACTCTAAATGCTGGCTTTAAATAGAATAGCATTCTTTGATGCATTCACATTATTTATATAGAAATGGAGCTTTCCCTTTAAACTTTAACTTTATTGTACATTATTATGCCTTTCAATGAATTAGAATTAATTAATTAATAATTGTGAGGAAATCCTTGGGTATATTTATCAATACTTTACTTCTGCTTCTTTCAGATATGACATTTCCATGGACTTCAAAGGCTTCTCTGTGCTGCCTAGCCCAGGAACATGCCACACAATGATATGGCTGGTATTCACTGATTGTCTTCATCAATGGCTGCTGTAGAAAATTCTTATTTAACAGCCTCGATTTTTCAAAGGAATATTAACCATTTAGAAGATATATTTAATTAAGGTAGACACATAGATAACCTAGGATAATAAGACCCCCAAATATAAAGTCGAAGGACTAGGTAATATTTTATTTTTCTCACTTCATAACTTCATAATTTCAAATGTTAAGCTTTCAAATCTGGGTTTCCCCAACTGTAAAATGTAAAGAATAAAATATCCCACTTATACATAGCACAGATATTGAGATAATTAGAATGGAAATGAAGAAATGAAGTAATAGCAGATGAATATAATTTGTTAATAGCACCCTGCACAAATAGGAGCTCCCATATGTTATTTAACATAGAATCATCACTAAAAATTAGAGCAATACCAGAAAATGTACATAGATAATGACCAAGCATATACTCATAAATGTAATGAATTATTTTTTATTTAAATCTGAAAATAATAAATACCCAATATTTTCTTTTAAAGATTTTATTTATTTATTCATGAGAGATACAGAGAGAGAGAGACAGAGACACAGGCAGAGGGAGAAGCAGGCTCCATGCAGGGAGCCTGATGTGGGACTCGATTCTGGGACCCCGGGGTCACACCCTGAGCTGAAGGAAGACACTTAACCACTGAGCCACCCAGGCATCCCAGCAAGCAAATATTCTTAATATATTTTTTTTTTGTATTGCATCTTCTTGCTAAAATTAAATAACTTAAAAGTTTTGTATTTTTTGTGCCAATGACATTAGATTTAACTTGAAATTTGTATGTGTATTAAGTCATTTATCTATTTGTCTCTTCCTCATTATATGTTTTTAATGGGTTCTATTAGTTTTGGAGGAAACAATATGTTCTGAGAGAATCCAGTGATTTGGAATCAAGATTTATTTACAGAAATCATTGTGTTTCATAAAAAATATTTCTAGGAGTGATTGCTAATCATTCTCAGAGACAAAAAGACTTGGCTTTTTAATATCAGAAATGGCTTGCCATGTTTTGCTCTAAATATAACACCTGGGGAATATCATCTGAGGGTGACTTTGGTTATGGTGCTTTTTAAGACTGCCTTTAATTGCTTTTGCATTGAGCTGTATTCATGAATGTGCATTCATCAAAGAATGAAGAGCAATGTGACATTTTTAAGTTTTACTAAGTCAACTAGCATCCGTTGCCATAGTACTCAGAAATGAGGAAACCAGGAAAAGGCAGAGCTATTTTTCATTATGTGTTGAAAGATGTCAATAGGATTAAAGTGTCAGAGCAAAAAGAAAATAAAACTGAAGAGAAAGTGAGTTACTTTACAAATGGCTATTAATGAAAATAAAATTAAATATATCAACCAACTATTTTTTGAACGGGGCAAGATATTTAAAAAATGTATTTAAAGGAATACATGAATTCATTCTTTTTAAAAAAGCATATGGAATGTCTGAACTTGTCCCTTCCTATGTAAAAAGAAAAGTATCTCCATATATTTAATGTCTCCTAATTTGGGAAAACTCTCTCCTCTATTAGGGTGTGGTTCAGGCTGGTTTTTTGCCTTAAATAAGAAGGAGATGCCTGAGAATAATTTTGTGCCCTTAAAATATGCTTTGAGTGAAATCAGAATTCCAGAATATATTTGATAAGTAGGTCTGGAACTTTGCAAATATGTATAGCATTTAAAAATAAGGATCCAACTTTATTTAAATATGGTGGCTTCATGACCTACTCCTAGAATTTCTTGAATTCTCAGTGTCTATGAATTTCAATAATGATACAATATTTATGGTATAAATAAGTCATACATTTGAAGTCATCATTATTCTAATCTCTCCCTCTTTCAAGATTATGATTTCTGAAATTCCCTTCTCTGAGCTCTACTTTTTAACCTCAGATCTCTTATTTTTCTCATAAGCTGAATTTTGTCCTCAATCTATCAGCAACCCAGAGACTTACTCTCCTTCCATACTTCTACTTAACTCTAGAATCTCCACGGTCTTGACTTTCTGTCATAACTGCCACTTAATCCCTCAAGCCTCTTCCTAATCTCTGAGCAGTGCTGTGGAAAAGAAACAAAAAGAAGTTGATTGGCTACACCTCCAATCCAAGCTACCAAATCTCAAGTATCTCTGCATCACAGCTAAGTGAACTGGGATTTCCCTGTTTCAATATTTTCCTTTTCAAATATTTTCAAGTCTCTTTAGCAAAAACTTCCATACACTTTTGAAATGATTCGATTCTTCTACTGTATATTTATGATTAACCTTAAATAAAATGGTGTCCCTTAACTTCTCTGTTTCACCTAAAAAAAATGTATCTTGGTTGTCATTCCTTTTTTTTTTTTTTTCATTTTTCATATCTCTGAATGAACACCAGACCCTCTATCCAGGCTCTTAAGCTTGTCTTTTTTCTATTCCAATTTGGGACTAGCAATCATGATAGGTTAAATAGGACCCTAGTCCAGCAGTAATAGAAGCCCAAGGAAAACCCTCCATAGTTGACATGTGTAGAAAATCCATTCAACATTATTCTAATACTTTTTTTTTTTCAGGAAATCTTAGCTATTAAAATCATCCTTATAATATTATAGTTTTGATTGGAACCAAAGATTAATAGCTACCCAAAGCAAAGAGTTTTTTGAGTAAAGACTGAATTAAAATAAACAATAAATGAGCAAACAAACGTCTCCTCAGCACAGGCATTACTTTGAATGGTGCTCCTATATTTTTTTGTCCTTTAAAATTAACAAGATATTGCAAATAGTAGCTCATATGAATTGTTCACAACTTTTTACTGAAATAGTAAATCAATTAGAACATTGCTCATGAAAAACTTTCATGATGGAAATATGCTTTATTTTCTTCCTGCAATTAGAAAAAATAAACTTGAAAAAGGAGTCTCACTAGACCACAGGGGAGAAACATATGCCTCCAAATTGATTAAACTAAACTTCTATCTTGTAATTTAGTGTTAATCTCAGTGGAGCATATTGTGGATAATAAAATTTTTCAAATCAGCAAATGTGGTTATGGGATGATGACACAGCCAAGTCTTTATTTGCCATGTCAACATTAAGGTAGCAGAACTTCGGAGATGAAAATGTCAGACTCAGATAGGGTGAACTGGTGACTCAGAAGGCAGAAATTCGAAAAATGGACTCCTAGTAAATTTTGCCAAACTGCTGGAGGCACTTCCCCATCTGTATGTGTAACATGCATTCAGCTATTGTAAAGTTTCTCTAACAGTCCTGGGAAGTGCTATGACAGTAACAAGGAAGATTGATAGCAGATTCCATGCCTCTTTGTTAATCACATTAAGAACGCTGCTTTGTACTCTCTCATGTTGTGTCTGGAAATATATATGCCCACCGCACCATATTGAAAACTTTCATCCTATTACCCATCTGCTGCCAGTAAATGATCAGCTTAAATGCAAAAATGGGTAGTGGGGGCGTGAAATTCCAAGATTTGCCAAGCACGCCATGTTTCTAGCCCTATTCTTCTAATCACCTTTGGGAAATGCAAGAGCCTAATGGATACCACATTTTGAAATGTTTCCTTAGAGGATTGGAGTCCTATTTTATGTAACTCAAGTTATGTGATAATGACAAGCACGTCTCCAAAACTGGTAACTTTTAAACACATAGATTTGGCACAGTGACTGTTATTTGTTTTTTATCATAGAGTTTATGATGAAACTCAGTACTAGAATTTAGGGTTTATGAAACATGTTTCATTTAGCTGTGGAGGAGTTTCTCATACTGGTTGATCAGTTCCCAACACCTACAGTCAGAGAAATAAAAAGCCCTTGGGGTTATAGCAAGGGGAACAACTTAGTGGTGAGTACATTTCATCAGTTGGGGAGATAAAATTTATTTCTTCACTACTTTGTGAACATTTGCAGGTTATAGAGAGGAATGTGCATTAATACAATTAACCATTTATTTTGTATTTTAATTGCATTCATTGATTAATTTCTAAGTATTGTAATCAGTTTTTCTCCAGTGTCAGAAGTTAAAGGCAATACCAAATTTATTTTCCTATATGAAGAGATTATTTGCATAGTAGATTTTTTTCAGGGCTTTTGGAGATAGTAAATAATGATAAAGTAATTCCATAACAAAGATACTAATTCAATAACAATTAGTCATATCAATAAACTGTTGATCAGAAATATTTCACAAAGACTAGATCTGTATTTAAGTCGGAGGTAAAATCATTCAGTTTAATAGAAGAGTTGCAGTTTGGTCACATAGTGAAATGGCCAGTTGGAACTAGTAAATAGTACAGCACAGTTGTCAAGTGCAAGGGATCAGGAAGCAAAGTGTCTGGATCAAATCCTGACAGCATCACTTTCCAGCTGTGTGGGCTTGGGCAAGTTTCTTCATTGGTAAAATATGCTAAAGTTGTACCTGACTCTTAGAGTTGTTGTGAACACCAAATTCACAAATCAGAAAGATTTTACTACTGTACCATCACATTATTTACAAGTTATGTGAGTAAAATTGTACAACCCTTTGGGTGAGTCATGAATGAGGCCTGAGCATAGACTACTGTGTAGAATGGTGGAATATTCTTACACAAGAACTACAGCTCCAGAGAAGCACAATTTAAGAAAGAACCTATGTCCAGGAGAATCAAACCCATTTGGATCTTGTTGTCTTGTTGGATGTAAATATCTCGTAAACTACATTACTGGTGAGCATTTTTTTCATTTGTGATGGATTTTTTTCAGTAAAGACTAAAACCAGGTTTCATTCCTTCTAACAGGAAGGAATATACTATCTGAAAATTTAATTAATTGAAACCGACCTGATTTAAACTTGGACAGAAGGAAAATATCAGAAAAGGTCATAGTTGCATGTTCACAAAAGATCAACTGATTTCATACATAACAAAACAAAGTGTTTTGGATAAGGTACCTCACTCTCTGCCTTTTAGAATACACAACAAAGAGTTAAAATTACTACTTTCTAAAAACTTAGAAACAGGATCTGTTATACACCGATGAGATGCATCCAAATAGTTGCCTCTGAGAGTCAATAAAATTTTAGTATTCAAAGAGGCAGTAATTACCAATCATTACTTTAATGTAGAATATCAACTCTTATAGTTATAAATAATCCTCCTTCCTTTTTTGATTATTCAGTGCATTGCCCTCTTAATGATTATTTTCACAGTTAAGAAGCAATGTAATATTCTCTCTATTTAAAAACATTTTGTAGGTACATTGAACTACATGCTAATTCCTGTGGTAAGCTGGCTTCCCAAATCAGATCAGGCATAAAAACAAAGGTAGATTCAGTGTTCGATATGCTAATGATATCATTTTGGAAGAAGGAACTAAAATCTGTGTATATCGTGGATTGGAAAAGGCAGACGCTGCAGTCAAGAAAAAAATGTTCAGATTGTATTGAATGAGTCTAGTTAAAATGAGTTGAGAGATATCCACTAACACAATATCCTGAGACTCTCAACCTTCCTTTAACAAGACAAAATTTGGACAAGATGAGAAACTGAAAGAATGAGAGGTGGGGGGAGGGAAGGGGAAGGAAAGGAAGAGAGAAGAGAACAGAAGGGGAAAGAGGTAAGTCTCTAAAGATAGAAAACATTCCCAGATGCTGGAAAGAAAGAATTACTAAACAAGTGCTAAAACCAACAATAACCCAGGGATTATCTGAGATCAGTGTGAAAAGCCAATACTCTGGAATGAATGTAGCCTCCTTGACTAAAAGGCAAGAAAAAATACCCACTGACCCATAAAACTGTTTCTACTCATTACTCTATGTAGAAAAAAAAAATTCCCCTGTGCAAAATGAAAAAGAAAACTTCGCATGGGAGTCTTCTAAAATTACAGTATTGCATGATGTGAAAACTCAGACCCAAGAAATAATCATAAAAGTTGTCTATGAGAGGTCATCTTGAGCTAATAAATAGGAAGAAACATGCAAGTGACTTGCACATTTCCACCATCTAGAGCAATGGTGATTGCCAGGAAGAAAGGGGAAAACTTTTGAAGTAGTATTTCAGTAAAAAACAAACAAACAAACAAACAAAAAAAACATTTGAAACACAGAACTATGTCATGAAGTAAATTCAACACAGTAGTAGCAAGATTAGCTTTCCAAGAATTGAGCTAATGGAACAAAGATACTTCATAATATTATTATAATTGTTTTGGCAGTACAAGAAGGAAGTTAAATCAGGATGCAAAATACTGAATAAAAAAGAGGCAGATTGTAAAAAGAGAAGAAGGACCAAATAAATCTTTTAGAAATGAAAATGTGCATACAAAGTCATACACTCTTTGGACTGGCCAAATAGCTTATTAGGAACACAGGAGTGTTGATAACTCACATATAGATCTTGCAAAACTATCCAGAAGCTGCAAAAAGAGATAAAGAGATGAGAAATATGAGACAGAAGTTAAGAGATATGGGGAGTAGAATGGAAGGCCAATATCTTTCTTTCTTTCTTTCTTTCTTTCTTTCTTTCTTTCTTTCTTTCGAGAGTGTGCAGGGGGAGGGGTAGAAGGAGAGGCAGATAGAGAGAATCTTAAGCAGGCTCCACATCCAGCACAGAGCCCTATGTGGGGTCAATCTCATGAGCATCAGATCATGACCTGAGTCATAATCAAGAGTCAGATGTGGGGATCCCCGTGTGGCTCAGCGGTTTGGCACCTGCCTTCGTCCCAGGGCATGATCCTGGAGTCCTGGGATCGAGTCCCACATCAGGCTCCCTGCATGGAGCCTGTTTCTCCCTCTGCCTTCTTAAAAATAGAGACTAGAGAATAAAGACAAAGCAACATTTGGAAAAGTAGTAGTTTAAAATTTTACAGGAATAGTAAAAGTAAAAATAGTCTCTGCCTCTCTCTGTGTCTCTCATGAATAAATAAAATCTTAAAGAAAAAAAAAACTTGTTTAAGTTCTTATCTTGCAGTATGTATGAGGTTATTATGGAATCTGATTAATTCTACATGTTGTGAAATTTGGGAGTCACCACCTGTAGAATAAGAATAAATGTAGTTTCAAATTCAACAACAACAACGACAACAAAAGACGATGTAGATAAATCCAGAATAGGTTAAGGAGGGAATATGAAAGGAAAAAAAAAAGAAATTATAAGCAAAAATTGAATGGATGGAAAAATAAAAATGCTAGAATAAGAATATTTCTTAACAAGACAATTTTAAATATCTTAAAAATTTGTATCTCTTTTTAAGATGTAAATGTGGGGTAATGAGAACAACTTCCTCTCGTATTTAGGATCAATGTCAGATTGTACAGATGACAAATGAGGCCTTCATGGCCTTTAAAGAGGCCTCTCTAGGCTTATCTTTAGCACTTTCTTTCTCAGTGATACCCTTTGCTGCATTGGCCTGAAGAAAGTGTGTGTGGTCACCTCCCCAGTCTCTTTATGGTTCAAGACATGTGGATCTCCACACTTGTTACGTCTGCCCAATATTTTTAAGGGAAACTACACTACTGGAAACATCAAAGAAGGAAAACATAGGGCATCTCTTTGAAGACAGTGACAACTGATTTCACTAGAGAGGCACATAAGGTCAGCAAAGCTGGTGGTGTCTTATACAAAAAATCATGCCTGAGAGGTAATCTGGTAAAATGCTGAGTTATTAATTTTGAATGGAATTTGAACAGAGTTTGAGTGGAAAAACGTGAAGATAACCACCTAGCAGCAGGAATAGAAACGAGAAACTAGATAATAAGAAACAGAGATCAAAAGAGGATGGTTATATGAACAAAACTAGAATGAGGAAAAGTTAATTTCCTTCCACTTAATTAAAAAAAAAAAAAGCTGATTGTACTCTCCTGTACTGTATTGAAAACAGATGTTTTGAACTCTGCTATGAAAAAAAAAGTGTATGTAATATAAAAATATAATGAATATAGTTGCAAGGCTAAATTGTTGTTGTTCTCTTCCTTTTGAACTATTTTTTTTAAAGAGAATGTATGTAATTTTATATTTAATTGAAAATGTTCTCAAGCAAGAGAAATTACTTAGAAATCCTATTTACCTAAAAATAAAACAACTAAAAACCTTTTCCACATTTACCAGTATGATTCTCTCGTGTGTTGTTCCTAATGTTTCAAGGATGCATTAATTTTAGAAACTGAGATTTAACTTCACTAACTTAATTTTTTTCCTCGATTTTTGCCTCAGAGTTGATTCTCCAAGTCGATAGCACAAAGAATGAGTATTTAGTTCTTCATGCATGTGACTTCTAAATGACAGTTTTTGGGCGGAAGTTTTTAAAAATAATGGAGCACCAGGAATGCGAACAGCCATTTAAGATAATAAGATAAAGTCATTCCTTAATTAGGAATATACTTTATCCTCCAGAAGCAAATTAGACCTTCCCAAAAATCATATTTTTCTTTGCAGTGAACAGCTTGAAACAACAAGGAATACCCAGACACGACATAAAGCTTAACTAAGCTAACATTTTATGATATATTTTTACTTCTGAATTAATTATGCTCACATTTCTGTGGTCAGTGGGGGCTGGAGTAGCAGTAATGGTGTGTGAGGATATTGGTCTGATAATTCTCAACAGATTCCATTCCCATGGATATGAAAATAGAAAGCCAAGGAAGCAGGAAGCAGCAGTGAATGCAATAGTTAAAACTCAGCTTTCCTTGAAGAGGAGAGGGGGAAGGGTGGGGGTGGGGGGAGAAAAAAGCTAGAGAAGACAGGTCAAGTAAACCATGAGCCAGGAAGTGAATTCTTTAAAATGATGCTTGCCAGAAGCTAAATTCTTGTAAATGCGGGTCTTTTTCCCCCCCTATGCTATTACTATTGGAATGAGGAATACTTGGGGACCGGATGAGAAAAAGGTCAGAAGTCACTAAATTGTAGTTTTATGAAGAATATAACTGCTCTGCTGCAGCTTTAACATTTAAACCCATAAGCCAGGGAAGAACAATTCTCCTTCTCATGAACCACCATTTCCAACATTTCTGCAAAATTTATATTGCATGGGAAATGAATTAATTTCATCTTAAAGCATTGGTTTGTATTTTAAAAAATCTGTTTTTAGTTTACAGTTGCTGGGAGGAGGTGGGGGTGCAGAGGAGCAAGGAGGAAGTTGGTGGGTGGGGGAAGAGCTGCTGCTTTGGGGACTGAGGTTGGAGGGATCCAAGTGACTTCACAATTTCAGTTATATAAAGAAATTGGTCTGTTTCTTATCTCAGTGTTTAAGGGAAAAATAATTTTTGGCTAGTGGGCAGCAAATTCTTTCAGTCTCTAAGACCTCAAACATACGTTGATCCAGAGTTCAGGTTAGCGTCAACGCATTCAGATGAGATTGCAAAGTACACGTTTATACCAAAGTACATACACTCAGACATTTAATATTGATTTCATTTCAGCAATGAAAATCACGTGTCAGGCAAATAGCTGCCACGGACGTTAGTGTTAAGAATCAATTAATAAAATAGATGCTTTATTTCTGACAGTAATTTTTGCAATTGCCAAGAGCCTGCAGCTCACCAGCGTATTAGCCTAGGCAGCTACCACCATTGACCAAGCAACTTGAGTAGGATAAAATTCAACATATTGAAATCTGTGAAGTCTTTTAGGGGAAAAAAATGGAAAGAGGATGAGAAATTCTCCTTTTGAATTATCCTCAGTTAAGTTTCAGTCTTTAGATATGGGTGAAAATGTGTTTGCAGAAGTTGCACACACTCTTAATGTGACTTTTTTCATACAAAATTACCGTCACTGTTAGATTTCCTTAGTGTGACTGATTTCACCCATTCTATAAAATACGTTTAAATTTCTGGTGCTTGACATACAACTATGTCAGATGTATAATGTATAAATACTCATCTGTGTGTTCAAGAAGAAAAGTACCCGCTCAAGGGATTATTAACATCCTTTTAAAAGACAATGTTCCTTCCTTTGGATTTAAACTGTTTTAAAAGTCTTCTATAGAAATACATAATCAAAGGGAATAAATGCTAGATAAATAAGATTATTTAAATACCCAGAGGACATTTTGCTGTTTGCACGGTTGGCAAGAAGTTCTGTATTTTCATATTCAGTGGTAGTATCTTTAAAGCTAAAGATCTCTTTCCCAAACACTAAATTGCTCAAGAATTTTAGAAACAACGTTTAGTAACCCAACGCTCAAAGAACTATTATGATTAATAAATTGCATACCAGCTGGAGTTTGGATCTGACTGCTCAGAGAGCTTTTAAAAATGAGAACATCCAAATAAAGTAGAAGAAAGATTCAGTAAAAACTTTTTTTTTAATTCAAAACACAACTTTAATCAGTCTCTTTGAAATACTGACCATTAATTTATAATTTAAAAATAAATTTCATTAAAAGAACTATATGTGACCTTCAATTTTCCTCAACTATGTAGTTATACAGAGACAATTTATATTTAATGAAAGTACTTCCTTCCAATAAGACGTTATATGGGAGGAAAAACATCTTTGTCCTTCTGCCCTTAGAAGTTCTTGGCTGGGTCTCTGTAACTAAAGACAGATTAATAAGAGAAAAGCATACCAATGTATTTCATATAAGTTTCACATGACACAGGAGCCCTCCTAAGAAAAGGAGGACATGAAGAAGTGGTTAAGCCTGAACATTTTTATGCTGGGTTTGATGAAGAGTGGAAAGTTGTGGAAGAATGTAATAGGACAAAATGTAGGAGCTAAATGTAGTATAAGAGACCATTTAGCAAGGCCTGTGGGTTTGGATTCCTCTCAATGTCCCTTCATCTTCAGAGACAAGGTCTCTTCTAAGTATAGACATGAGGAGGTCTTTATGACTTACTTCAGGGTAGAAGGTCAGAGTCCTTCCAGCACATTCCATTTCTCAATCTCCTTCCGCTTAAAATATTCAACATGCCAAGGTGCCATATTTTGGGGTGATGTGTTTGGAACCCAAACAACATCCCAGTGTGCGAATTCCAGAAAAATAAATGTTGATTAGACAATTGGTGACATTGACCTCATTAAGATATCTGGGCATTTGTCAGAGAAAGTGATACTTCAGTTAATTAGAACACAAAACAGAAAATAGGGTTATTTTAATTGGATTCAAGTAACAGTGAAGGACAAATTTCAGTGGGTATCCTTTATGAGAAATCTGAATGGTGAAAGAAGAATTAGACTCAGGCACAATACCAAATAGTATAACAGTTGTTTACATTTGAAATAGGAATTATGTTATTAGAATATGTTAGTGAGCATAACGTAATGCCCATGTGAAAATAAGTGTTTCCCCAGTATTCTCTGGGGTGTCTGCCTCACCTGAATATCTCTATATTTGGTATAAAAATACTCTGTCAGTGGTTAAAGCAGACTGAGAAATAGCAGTCCTGACTCCTCCGGTTCATTTTCCAAATTACCTCTGTGCACCGGGGAATGAAGCTTGCTTTTAACTCAATGACTGTGCAACAAACATATTCCTCATGGAAAACACGTGTAGGAGGTCATATTACTTCATCTCAGCATGTGTCAGTCCTCTTAGAAAAACAGAAGAGAATGAAAGCAATTATTTCACCTCAGTTAATTTGTGAGTTTTCCCAATAAGGCTTGAATTTCAAACTATATTTTTGTGAAGAATGAATTTACCAACATATTGAAAGGTTGAAATTGTGTGTGTGTGTGTGTGTGTGTGCATGTGTATGCATGACGGAGAAAGAGAAAGACTTTTGATGCAGCATGGGAGTCCTTGTCTCTCAGTAAGTAGTACAAATGTTCCCACTTTTGGTCTTAGATACATTTAAAAAATAAAATGTATAATTTTAAAAAATGATGGTCTTTGGAACTGGATTCATTATGGTGTTGATTGGAAAAAAAGTCTTATTGATTGAAAATTTTGTACTTGCAAGTATTCTATACCTCAACTAAGCAAAGAGATATTTCAGGGCCACCTATTAAAGATCTCCTAACATCTTGACTTCCATTTTGTATCTTCTGTTTTTCTTTCTATGTTGTTTTGCCTACTGGGGAACTGTTACATGACAAACACCACGTTAAATCTTGTTTGATAGAGATTGCTAATATGGAGACTGTGGTCTATAGGAACTTTAAGTGGGAAAATAAATAAACATACATGAAGAAAAGACACCAAACATTAGTGAGAACCTATTATATATCACTCATACCTTCACATAGGCTACATAAAGTATGCATTATGAAAATTCTTTGAGGTAAATGTTAAGATACCCATTTTGAACATAGTTCAAAGAGGCCCAACGTCCTACTACTAATGAATGCCGGACCTGAGATTTGAATGGAAAGCTTTTACCTCTAAGTCATGGTTCTTTCTTAGCGACCAAGTCCCTCACCTCCTCTACTTTTTGTTTTCACCTATTTTTTGTTCCATTTTTCACTAAGTGGAGAAGTGAAATATAATGAGAGATATACTCAAGAATGACAGGAGGATGGTTGTGATGTCCCCAGTGATACTGTAGATTTTTCACATAAAGACAAAAGAGAGATAGAGGAGTCCTGCTGGGTCAAGATGAAATTGAGAGAGAACTTCCCTCAGATAAGTTGTATAATAACATAACTGCACACTATCAAAGCCCTCCTTATCTTTAAAGACTTAGCTCAAGTAGCCTTGCTTTGGGTTACAATAAAAAATAGGTGAATTTAAAACAGTCCGGAGCTCAAATACTCAGTGCAATATGTCAGTTTATTATTGCATTTTTTGTTTGTTTTGTTTTGTTTCTTCCAAGTTTTTATTTAAATTCCAGTTAGTTCACATACAGTGTAATATTACTATCAGGTGTAGAATTGAGTGTTTCAACACTTACATGCAATACCTGGTACTCATCACAAGTGCCCTCCTAATCCCCATCACCTTTTTAACCCTCCCCTATTATTGCATTGTTATTTAAACAGCATCTTATATAGGAATGTACTTACTGACACGAATACTCAGTCAGCCAAGGAGTCCAGAATGCTTTATGGAAGGACAGTCCACAGAAAGAAAATGAGAGCTTCTAATTTAAGTTCTGTAATGTGCTGGTAGCATCCAGCCTTCCGAATGACTGAGGGATCTCATTTTGTCGATATAAGACCGGATTTTTTTTATGATTGATTGGTCTGATTTTTATCACTTATTTAAGATCCTGAGCTTATTGTAGTTGATTTATTTGAGCTTGAAGTGTTACGTGTTCAAGTCTGGCTCTCTTTTTATATTCAGTGTGTAATTTGGGTCAAGATATTTTAATCACCATGATCTCAGTTTCAGTGGTTGAAAAATGGGATGACAATGTATATCTTGCAAGCTAACAGAAATAGTAAACAAGAGAAGATCAGTAAAAATGCCTCTCTTAATATCATGTACATAGAGCTTAGTAGATTATCAAAAGACACTGGGAATATTTGCCCAATAAGAAGACGTTGGGATTTAGTCCATCAGCTATTTTTGACATATAGTAATGGTCATTTGCCCAGGTTGGATCATGGCTTCTTAGACAACTTATGTAGAGTAAGGTAGCCAGAAACCACTGCAAGAAGGCCGACAGGAAGGACAAGTAGAAGCTGGCACCGTACTGCTTCAAACAATGTGGTGAGTGCAGAAAAAAACAGCAGCAGCACTTGGGATAATTCAACAGCAGATAAAAGGAGTGGATCTCTTCAGAAAGTCTCGATGATAACTACAAGCATAAAGAACAGACATGCAAAGAGAGGCACCATGTAAGGTGGGGCTTGTGACTGAACATCAACACCACTATTCTCATCAGTGGTAATTTACGTCAGTTCATTAATTCATTTCAGGTCTTCTGTTGCTTGGCAACATGCTGGGGACTGAATGTTGGTGTCCCCCTCACATTCCTATTTACATCCCTAAGCCACAAGGTGATGGCATTTGGAGATGGGGCTTTGAAAGGTACCTAGATTTATGTGAAATCACGAGGGAGGGAGGCTGATGACGGTATTAGTGTCCTTATGAGAAGAGGAAGAGATCCCAACTCTCTCTGCCATGTCAGGACACAGGAAGGGGTGCAAGTCAGGAAAAGGATTCTTACTAAGAGTCCAATCTTTGGTCTCCTGAAACTTGGTTTCCCCAGCCTGAGAACTGTGGGAAATAAATGTCAGCTGTTCAAGCCACCCAGCTTACAGTATTTTGTCATAGCAGCTGAAGCTGACAAAGACACAATGTAGGCACCTGGTTACAACCACACGCTCTCTAAACATCTCATAGACTGAAGCTCTTCGGAGTTTCTAACTTCAACAAGTTTGTGCTAATTTCCTTGAAACAGGTCATCATCATTTTGGAAAAATTAAAGAACCCAAGTTGTGAGAATTAGACCAACCTTAGGCTGGGATCAGGTGATTCTATCTTTATAGGCTATCAAGTAGCAATTCTGTATGTTTGAGATTCGAGGAGAAAACATATTATAGTGATGATCAAGGTGCCAGGTATCCCCATTACTGATTAAGGTTTCTCTCTTTTTTTAAATTGGTCTAGGTACAACCATAAGAACAGGTTATGTAAAATTAAATTGAAATATGAACTTCTGTATTTTAAGACGAAAAATGAGACTAAAAATGATTTCCATGCTTTTAACTTTTATATATCATTCATATTTTATTAGATTAATACTGATAATAAGTGCATTTTTATAAGTATTTTATAGGTGCCAAAATGTGTCTCTGGAGCTATGTATTCCCACCATCGCCACAATGGTTTAAAGTAGATAGGACTCCGAGAACAGATAAGAAAACAGAGGCTCAGAGGAATTTAGTTTCTTGACTAGCTATTGATGCATCTAAACATTTGAGCTATTCACTGACATTGCTGACTCCAGAACCCAGGCTCTGTCATGTAAAAGTAACTTCTGATGATTTAGAACCGTTGCCTACTTCCAAACAGAGGAATATTATCTTCCCGCCATTTCCTGAATGTACAGACTATTCAAATTGTCTTGCTCACAACAGTTATGCATATGTTTTCTTTCTAAGTTTTTAATTCAGTTTACATTCTGAGGGATAATATGTAGACCAATTTAAGTTGTTACTTTAATTTTTCTAAATATCCAGTTATTTATTTATTTATTTATTTATTTATTTATTTATTTATTTAGTAGAATACTAATGGTAGGGATGACTGGGTGGCTCAGGGGTTGAGCATTTGCATTTGGCTCAGGTCATGACCCTGAGGTCCTGGGTTTGAGTCCTGCATCGGGCTCCCTGCAGAGAGCCTGCTTCTCCCTCTACCAATATCTCTGCCTCCCTCTGTGTCTCCCATGAATAAATAAATAAAATATTTAAAAAAGAAAATACGAATATTAATGTGATTTTTTTCTCTTTAATTGGCAGTTTTCCTTTTATTTTAAAGTCAACCCATTCTGTTTGGGGAACACTGTGAGGTCCTGGCATCTGACATGTATCAATTCTTAATTTTTTGGAACTGGATGAGAAAAAGAAAAGCAAATGTAGAATATATTTTTGTGAATTGTATATATTTTAAGAAATTGTATATATTTCAAGAAAGTAAAACCACTATTTCTGATAGTAACTAGATGTGGTAACTATAGTCTAGACTTCACAAAAAGACATACCTTATGTCTTATATATGATGACACCAGTGCTTCATGCTGCTACTTTTTACAGGATTTTTTTTTTTTAATTAGAAAGTGAAAAATGCTATGGGGGCGAAAAAAAGGAAGGGCAATAACATGTGCTGAGAGGCATGCTGAAATTTTAAATAGAGAGTCAGGGATAATCTCACTGAGAAGATGGCATCTAAGCAAAAACTACAAGTAAAGAAATCTGGGGAAAGAGCTTTCTAGACAGAAAGAACAGCTGGTACAAGGAAGGAATGTGATGAGTGCATTTGCAGAATGAGGAGGAAGCCAGGATGGCTCAAAATCAGAGAGGTAATGGATGCCCAGATTGTTTTTATAGATAGATGGTTTTTCTACACAGAGGGACAAGTCGTAATTAATAAAAAGTATTCCATGGGTTACCCTGGTCACTCTACAGAGAATATAGTATAAAGTCAAAAGGAACCCGAAACAGAAGTAAGGAGATTATTGAAATGATTCAGTAGAGAAACACTGGTGGCTTCCACCAACATGGTAGCAGTTGAATCGGTGAGAAGTAGTTGGATTCTGGATGCATTTTGAAGGTAAAATCAACAAAGATCGCTGGTGCTCCAGATGTTTGTGGTGTGAGAGGAAGAGAAAGAGAAGTGTCAATATTGATCTCAAGAATTTTGGCCTGAGGGACTACCTGGAGAGAACTGTCATTGGTTGAGTGTGGGAAACTCATGGAGAAGTAGTTTTAGTGGGTTCGGATCAGGAGGTTAGTTTTGGACTCATAAGTTTGAGATGCTTGTCCAACACCGAAGAATATGGCTGACCTGGCCTCTAGAAGCAAGCAGGTCCAGTTTAGGAGATGAGAATGTGGATGTTGTCATCATATGGATGGTATCTGAAGCCATGAGATTAGATAAGATCCCTGAGGGAGCAAGTGCAGCTAGAGATAAAAAGAAATCCAAAGAAGGGGCTCTGGTGGGCTCCAACTTTAAGAGAAGGAGAGATTAGGAAAAGTCAGTGAGACCTACTGAGAAGTATCTGTCAATGTGCAGGAGTCAAACTAATAGAATGTGCTTTACTGAACTTCAAGTGGAAACAGAATTTCAAGCGACTGTATTCTTTTCAGTGGGTTGACGAATTATATCTGGAGAAGAAAAAAAAAGGGCTAACGTACGTCACCATGGAATTTGTGGGTGTTTAAATGTGTCTTGAAGTCCGTGAAATATTTTCGCATCAGGTTATCTTATTATCAAATGTTATCAAGTCAGAATTAAATACGAAGCACTGGGCACATGTGCCACTTTCTGCACTCCTTATTGAGGAAATGATCAAAATGATCAGGTCTTGGCAAAAGAGCTGTACTTCTTCCTCTTTTGATTCGTAGAGTGCAACGCATACAGCAATCCATTGAATCATAGAGAAAACAAAATGGAAGGGAAAATAAAATATTTTACCATAATTGGCATAAACTTCTTGGAAAGTGCCAGAACATATGGGTGTTACGTATTCAGGCCATGTTGACTTTAAAATCCAAAACTCTTTTTACACAAGTCTATAAATTAGGAGTGTTCATGTACTGAAATTTAAACGTATGAATTATTGGGGCGCATGGATGGCGCAGTCCATTTAGTGCCCGGCTCTTGGTTTCATCTCAGGTCGTGATCTCAGAGTTAGGAGCTAGAGCCCTGCATGGCTCCACGCTCAGGATGGAGTCAGCTTGAGATTCTCTCTCCCTCTCGCCCTCCCACTCCTGCTCTCTCTCCAACACATAAATAAATGTTTAAAACAATAATAGAAAAATAAAAGTATGAACTACATCATGACGAGACTTGCATAGACTCCTGAAAGAAGTAGGCTCCCTAAATGTTCTCAGAATAGAATGTGGTGCTCTTGGAGCTCTTTGGGGGTACATCTACTGACTAAGGAGAGAAAACACACATTCATTACAATTTCCTTATGAGGAGAGTGCCTACAAAATAGTAAAAATTATCACAGTGTAGATATGTGCGACTATGCACAAAAACAGAGTGTGTTGGTCCTGTTGGCTATGTCATTATGCACAAATAAAACAATGTGAGCCCCCGATCATTAGGAAGAATGGAAATAAAAAAAATAAAAATTAAAATAAAAATTAAAAAAAAGGAAGAATGGAAATAATTTTACGGTAACAAAAGATAAGCGACTCTAGTGGATGTTTTCTGTTTTAAGCACCATATTTGGAGAATTAGCAGAGCCTGCCTCTCACAGGAAACAGCCTGGTTGCTTATCTCTGGGAAGTTTCATATTCCAAGAACATCCGCTTCATACACTGCCTCGGTGTCCCCCCTTCACCCTCTCCCTTCTGAGCCCCACCTTGCCTACTTGCCCCTTTAACACTGGACATAAATCAGTTTCATCTGCTGTCTCTTGATTTTCTTTCTTCCCTCCCTCTTTCGGTCCTTTGCTCTCCCTGTCTGTCTTTGTACGTCGGTCTCCACCACACCATATGGCAGCTGAGAGAGGGGAGAGCGATGATCTGGCTCGGAACAAAAGGGGCTGCAGTGTCAAAGAGGCCCATGAATGCATGGGACACAGTCATGTATAGAAGGGCCCCAGCCCCGTCAGGGGGACCAAAGGGGAGGCTGACAGTGCTGCCTCTGTATGGACAGAGAAAAGAGAGAGCTCCCTGGGTGCAGATCTGAACTCTTTCTTCTGCTCTCAGGGTGTTTTCCCTCCTCTTCTTGCCTTTTTCTTTTTTTTTTTTAAGTTCCAGGCTCAGATTATATTCGTTTATCAATGACAAAGTCAGAGTGGGTAGTCGAACAAGAAATAAGAAGGCTATCTTATTTACACGCTTCTCCACATCTCCAAAGGGCGTATAAAGGACCACAGAAGTATTTAACCATGTAAAGGGGAAAACAGATGAATTTCAGAAAGACCACTTCCTCTTTTCCTTTCTCCTACAGAATGCTTCTACACACTTATATACACTGGGTACCTCATGAAAGCAAAATATATCTGGGTAATTCCAGAGGATACAGGTGTTTGTAAGAAGAGAATTCTGACTATAACCAGTTAAATGCGCTTTCTAAGATTTTTGCCTTTTAGTATTTATTTTTCTTTATTAGGTCATTCAAGGAAAAGGCACATTCTCAATGTGTCCCTTCCTCCCTATTTCTGGTACTTCTTGAAACTTTGCCCCTCTCCTGTGCCTGGATATTCATGATTTGTTTCCGTAGAGCATTTCTGCAAAGCAGACACAACATTTTTATTAGTGAAGTTAGCGCCATGCTGGAAGAATAGTAAATTCAAGTTGTAAATCCACCAGCTTTCAGGAGACTCATTTATTCTGTTCCATATGAAATAAAAATCTACTACAGGGGAAGAGTTGAATATGACCATATACATTTATGATGGAACATTTTATACTTTATTGCTGAAGGCTACTCCTGGCCTTAGAGGCTGGTGTTGATTTTATTTGACTCAAAATAAGAGTATAATAAAAGGTAGGCCACGCATCCCCCCCCAACTCTTGACCACTGCCCACCAATCCTCCCCATAAGGCATCCCGGATCACAAAAATGCCAGGCGCCTGGGGTTATTTCAAGCAACCTGGGCAAGCTTCCAAATTCTGGTGTCTGACCTTTTACAAGTAGGGCTACAATAGCAGTTCCTCATGAAACAAATCAATGGACATGTGTAGAGTATTTCAACAATGCAATGTACTTTTCTACCAAAATCTTTAGGAATAGAGTGAAGATTATGTTGTTCATTTCAGAACATTGTCTATATTTGTAACAGGGATTCTTTGCAGAAAAAAATTATATATATAATTTTATATATACAAATAATAAAAAATAATTTTATAATATAGATATATTCAAGGAAAAGGCACATTATATATATAATATATAATATATAATATATATGCATACACTCTATACATCCCACTTCTTTTTACCATGAACTACATACCTTCCCTCTCTCTTTTAACCACACTTCTTAATGTTTGTCAATAATAAGTGCAACTTTAAAAAAATTCAGGGACAGTGTTTTTCTCTGTACAATGCAGTCTGAGACTGATGGTTTTCATCAGTAGATTAAAAGCGAAATTACATTGACTTTTCGGTCATGTTCTTCATAATTTCTCTTTCAAAATTACCATAAATGTTTGCTCTGACATGAAACGTTCATTAAAATAAACATTCATTAAAATAAACAGAGCCAAGGGCTGAGGGTGACTGTGTTTAGCACATACCAGGTTCTGTATGTTTCTACAGGGAGTAAGAGTTATGTGGCACATCATCTGCCAGAAAGATTTGTATAGAGAGGACCCTCTGCGGTACAAACAGAAAGCAGGCAACAAAGCAACTATTCAACCTTTTCTATTCAATGCACCCACATCTGTTTACATGGCCTCTGCTCGATCCTGAAAAGTTTTGTCCTTCCACCTACATTTCATTTTACACAGTACTCTGCGGCTGGTGGCTTGGAGGATTTGTGTGGCTTTTTTTCTTTCTTTCTTTCTTTTTTTTTTTTTTTAAGGACCAGGGATTCAAGGATTCAAATTTGTTTTTTAAAACAGAAATCAGAAAAAAACAGGCTTACAGATAGCAGTCGGTTCTTTTTCTAGTCCATTCCATTGGAGTTCTAGCAAAGGATAACTATAGACTCTGACTCTCCCATTAATTTTTAAAGTAAATTTAACATACAAGGTAAGTTTCTTTAGGAGGCGAGGAGACTGTATTCCCTTCTCAGGTCTGCTCATTACTAAATGTCAGTTTGCCTTCTTTTGTTTGACACAGAAATTGTATTTTTAAAAGATATACTCCCTGTAAGTGAAATTGTAAGAAATGAGCATGCTATTTAGAAATGAAATATTACAGCAACCTCACTATGTGAATACTTTATAATAACAGATTATGTTTTATGACACTTTACACTTTATTTTGTACAATAAATTTTATTTAGCTCATCAGATACTAAAGGGGAAAAAATGGAGCAGATATCATTATCACTATTTTACAAAAGAAACACCAAATCTCATGGAAAGAGCATGGATTTACCTCCACACCACAGGCTGTAGTTTGCAGTCCTATTGACATAAAGGCCAGATTGCCTTCTACTTATATATATCTGATAACATTTTATGTGCAATTTTATTTTAAGAATGAGTCATGAGTATGATAATTTCTAATACTCTTCTTCATGTTTCTAAAGTTCTGTGGCTCCTGATCTCCCCATGATGAAGGCGATATGAAAGGGAATATTCAAAATGATTATTCTCATATAAATTCTATAAACACTGAAGCTTAAAAGATTTACATTTTCAACATGCTGATAAAGATAGATAACAGTTTTATATTTTCCTACTTTTCTAAATTTTACTAGATTGCACCAATGGAGTACATAACTTCAGAGATAGAGGAGCAGTTCATGAGAAGATATTTAAATATATTAAAAAATCAGAGGTACTAGATTTAATCATGATTCTACTACTTTCTAGCTGGGTGGCCTTATCCAAATGTCTTATTAACTGTATATATTAACTTGGCTTTAACTATAGAAATAATAACAAACAAATGGCACATGATTTTAGTGAGAATTAAGTGAGCTACTTACTATTTGTGAAGAGCCAGTGATAAAACACATGGCATTATACCACTATTAGTGAGCGCCATTAACTTTGGTTGTTTCTGAATTCTTGAGCCATTGATTCCAACTGTACAAACAAAACTTTCAAATGTTTAAAAGCTAAATGCTGAAATATAGTAATAGTAATAGAAGAAGAGTGGCTTGCAGAAGAAATTCTAATAGTATGCCACTTGCCACCTGTTGTTTTATGTGAAGAAAGAGTGAATGAGAGAGGGAGAAAAAGAAAAAGGCTTTCACTCTAGTTACTAGTACTAGTGACTAGTAACACTAGTACACAGATCTAAAGTCCGTAGAGACATGGTCTATCATCATATTTCTCTACCACCATATATTTAGTCAATAAATATTTTTTAAATGAATGAATAGCTATAGCCCAGAACATAGAGGTAGGCTACTCTTAGATAAGTTTAGAAATATCATGCAGGAAATTTTATCAGAAGTTTTTTTTTTTTTCATTTTTTAAAGATTTTATTTATTTATTGGACGGGGGAGGGGCAATGGGAAGGAGAGAATCCCAAGCAGATTCTCCACTGAACATAGAATCCAATGCGGGGGGTTCAGTATCCTGACCCTGAGACCATGAGTTGAGCCAAAATCAAGAGTCAGACACTTAATCCACTCAGTCACCCAGGTACCCCAGAAAAGAGAATTTTGAAGATAACTCCAAAAGAGAAACAGTAATATATTTAATTCCAATTATTTGTATTATTTATTAGTACTGCCATGTAAATAACTCGTAGTAAATTGATTTTTAAGAAACAGCACATTCTAATTCATTTAAAAACACTTGTAAAGTTAAAAATGAATGATCATTCTTCGCAGCTAAAACTCAGTTTTAACAGAGAACAGAAGATATTTCCAATCCTTCTCATAGTCAGCTTATGTGAAGAAGGATACAAAACCAAATTGTGAACTAAGATCACATTTTTTTCTCTCATTCAGAAAAAAGTTCTTTGAGGAAACATCAAACATAACTTTAAAAAAAAAAAGATGAAAGGCACAGAAATAAGTGACATTGATGGGGAATTGCATGTATTTGCCAAATTGGAATTCAAAACCATGTCTAAATTTTTAGGAGTTAAGAGAAACAAAACAACAACAAAGATAATTGGTATTTCCTGAGCTTAAAGAGTAGCCTCAGCAGGGCATATGGTTTTATTTTGAGGTCTCTAGTTTGTGAAAATGTTACTATTTCTGTAGGCATCTTCGTTTAAGGGAATGGGAAAAATAGCTAATTAAACTAGAGTGAGGTCAGCTGATTTTGATTTTATCTTATCTTTTGATTTTCACATTTTTAACACAGTAAGTGATAAGATTCTTTGAAAAAGAAGTTTTATTAAGTAGGGGAAAAATAAATCATTTAAAAATCATATGTCTGATGTACACTGCAAGTAGTATGTGTTAAAAATCATAAACTTCCTTTAACCTATTTCATTGTTGCTAAGAAATTTTATCCACTTTCAATTTCACAAGTTTTTTTTTATAGACTAGAAAGTGATATTTCTTGAATATCAATTTACCACAAATTATTGACATGACAATTCTAATAGATAATAAAAATAATTGCCAAGAAGTTATAGCATCACATTGTCGAGTCAGTCTTTGTTCTTTTATTTTTTTTAAAGATTTTATTTATTTATTCATGAGAGACACAGAAGGAGAGTCAGAGACTCAGGTAGAGGGATCCTGCTACAGCAGAACTTGATCCCAGGACCCCAGGATCACCACCTGAGCCAAAGGCAGACTCTCAACAACAGAGCCACCCAGGCGCCCCAAGTCAGTCTTTGTTCTATGATGCATTCAAACAATTAAGCAAAGTAAGACTTCAAAATTATCAATAGAAATGGTGCTTGGGGAGGGGAGATTGTAGAACTTTAGTTTCCTTCTTATTAGAAAGTCTGTACCCACTCTAATATGATTTTTAAAAATCTAGAGCCACTTCATCTAATTCTTTAAACACCTATACATCAAAAGGTATTATGCTAGACTCAATATACAGCATGCATATGACATCATATCTTTCTGTTACAACGCTCCATTTGGTGTGACAGCTATATCAAAGATGCATTAACAGTTCTTAAAACAGACTGTATTTGATGCTGAGTAATAGAAGTATATTCAAGATGTAAGAGAAAATTGTTAACTATCATCTCTTGTATGCAACATTAACGGATTAAACTATATTTAAAATTCAGACCAGAAAAAAAAAATCAGACCAGAAGAGTTGTTTTGGTCCTATTCGAAAGCAGATTTTCCAAGAATAATGTGTCATATTACTTCACTTTACCATAATATACAACATAAATTTTGATATAATATAGTTATTTATATAAAATATATATGTTGGTCAGAAACTACCCTGCCGATGTCTGTTTTAACTTAAATAAATTGACTCTGCTTATAGTGTCAAAGTGGACACCTTACACCCCCTCTTCCACTTCCCAAGCTAAGTTATTAGGAATTATAGTCTCTGAAATAACAAGCTCTTTGCTATCATATACCCTGGGGTTAACACAATGGAAAATTTAGGAGTGCTCCAAATCTTCTCCCAAAGATATTCTTAAAAAAAAAAAAAGTATTTATTCATGAGACACACACACACACACAGAGAGAGAGAGAGAGAGAGAGAGAGAGAGAGGGAGAGAGAGGCAGAGACACAGGTAGAGGGAGAAGCAGGCTCCCTGTGGGGAACCGGATGCGGGACTCGATCCTAGGACCCTAGGATCAAGACTGGAGCCAAAGGCAGATACTCAACCACTGAGCCACCCAGGTACCCCCCCCCCAAAGATATTCTAATCAAACTTGTTTCAGTCGGACCTTGAGGTAAAAAATACTTTTTCAGTACAATGATTTTCCCTGATAGAAAAATACAGAAAAAGTACTAAAGGAGAAAACTCTTCTTAGATGAAAGTGACAAAGAAAGAGAATGACAAAAAAACTCTATAGTGGCTTCCATTACCTACCAGGCTTTTTTTTTTCTCATCTTTTTCTAAGAGTCAGTAAATAAGGTCAAATCCATTGAATTGGCTATTTGTTCAAATGAGGACACATTGGAACAATTTTTCTTGAATAGTAACTGCGATGAAGCTGCTTCATTTAATTTGTCTCTTAAAATACATGCTTATCTTTCACTGAATGAAGCTAATTTTGAATCTTTCTCTCCATTAAAGAGCAAAGCTCAGAAACTACCAAAATATTTATAGTGAATTAAATAATAATACAGCCTTGAAAAGATAAGCTATGGACTTACACTACTGCAAGAAAGCTGCTCATCTTGTATCTTATAACTCACTAACAAGAAAATAAAAGGAGATTTTGTATATCCATATGAGTGGTTTATTTGAATTCTTTTGATAAAGTTTTCCAAAAACTCTGCATTATTGCCAGTTCAAGTTATTCTTATTTTTCTATTTGTAAATTACTCAGTAGTCATCTAGTACTAGTAGAAAATGGCAAAATATGGAGTGCTTCTTATGAAAATAATGATCTCCAGCTGACTTATAAACAAGCTTTGTGTTAATGTGCCTCCCCTTTTGTGGTTCTGTCTCATTAAGCCATCTTTAGCTGGGCACAATTGGCCTCCGATTAAAAAGCTCAAGTCTGAACCAGTGTGGTTATTTGGGTTTGGTCTACACAAACAACATTTGCTGTGGCTACATGGATTTCTATTTACCTTTGCAGCATTTGTTCCTCTGATCCTGGGATCCCCAGAAAAAGAAAGGAGTGTCCTGGGATTTTACAGTAGAACGACATTTGTTTTTTTTAGGTTGGCAGCAACCACGAAGTCCAGGTTTGTTTCCTCAGGGCTATTTCTTACTAATTAGCCTGCCTTTGTGTGATTTCTTTTCTACATATGGCACTCACAGATCCTTGAGAACTGAAACGCAAACACATACAAATGGTTGTGAATTCAATATGCATTCAACTTGCTCATCAAGAGCATGGAAATTTAAAAAAAAATAACAGAGCTATTTGGATGAACCCTAAAGCATTCATAAATAGTGATCATTTTCTACCTGGGTTAGTGGGGATTATGTTTTTGTGTTGTACAAATTATAAAAATAAAGATGGCTTTAGAATGACGAATCAGCCAGCCCTTAAGCTGCTGTAAAGGGTGGAGCCACAGATCAGAAAAGAGACTGATGAAAAGAAATGGGACTGAAGTAGGATGTGGATTTATTCAAGGGACCGAGAATTATCTTGAACAACAAATACATTTAGAAGGACTGAATAAGGACAGTTTAGTCAAGACAGGTCCCCAAATTATAGGCTTTTTTTTTTTTTCTAGTAAGAAAGTAAGATGATGGTAGAGGAGACTTACAAAGAAATAAAGGTTTGTTCCAAGGAAGAAGATAATTATGAGAATGATTTCAGAAGGCAGCTCTGGAAATACAAAGGGAAATATTTAGAGTCAACAAGGAAGATTCACACACTGTCACTGGGAGACACAGCAAACTGACGGTCCTCAGACACACATGATTGGAACAGTAATATCTTACTAGTTAAGCTATTACTTCACTCTCCCTGTGAATCTTTACCTATATTTCCATGAAATCTTGGTGCTTCCTCCTTCCTCATCCCATGGGATGCTGAAGTCTGGCATAAGCTTCTATCATGACACTGATGATATAGTTTTGACAGTTGGTTTTATGTTTTCATCTCTCTCAAGAAACTAACTTACAGCCTAATGCTTAGTAGATCTTTTCTAAAATTAGAAAAATCAAGTTATCTGTATTGTTTGCTATACAACCCCTACCTATATATGAGTGATCCCTTCTAGTATAGAAGATCCATTGGAGAATAGGCATTTAAGCCCAATTATGATCAAAAGAATGAGAGAACAAGCCACATAGAGGGAGAAAACATTTGCAAAAGACACATCTGATCAAGGACTATTATCCAAAATATAAAAAGCACTCTTAAAACCCAACAATAAGAAAAAAGCCTAGTTAAATAATGCTCCAAAGACTTTAACAGATGCCTCACCAGAGAAGGATATACACATGACAAATCAGAATATAAAAAAGGTGCAGGGCACCTGGGTGGCTTAGCGGCTGAGAATCTGTCTTCGGCTCAGGGCACGATCCCAGAGTCTTGGGATTGAATCCTGTATCAGGGTCCCTGCGTGGAGCCTGCTTCTCCCTCTGCCTGTGTCTCTGCCTGTCTCTGTGTCGCCCATGAATAGATAAATAAAATCTTTAAAAATATATATAAAAAGATGCTGTACATCATATGTCATCAGGGAAATGCAAAGTAAAACAGTAGTGAGATACCACTATACACTTATGAGAAAGCCAGAATCTGGAACTCTGATGACACCAAACACTGATGAGGATGTGGAGCAACAGGAACTGCCATCCAATGCTGGTGGGAATCTAAAATGGTATAGCCACTCTGAAAAGCAGTTTGGTGATATCTGAGAAAACTAAACACATTCTTACCATATGATCCATCAATGGCACTCCTTGGTATTTATCCAAAGGAATTCAAAACTTTAATCTGCACAAAACCCTGCACATTATGTTTATGGAAGCTTTGTCAGAATTGTCAAATTTACTTAGAAGCAACCAAAATGTCCTTCAGTGGGTGAATGGGTAAATAAACTCTGGTATATTCAGGCAATGGGATATTATTACTCAACATTAGAAAGAGATGAGCTATCAGGTCATGAAAAAACATAGAGGAATGTCAAATTCATTACTTGAAAGAAGCCAGTCTGAAAAGTCTGCATACTGCATGCTCCAACTGTAGGCATTCTAGAAAAAGGAAAACTGAAGACAATAAAAATATCAATGGTTGCCAAGGGCTGGGCAGGAGGAGAGATGAATAGGCAGGGCACAGAGCATTTTTAGGGCAGTGAAAATACTCTGTGTGAGACCATAATAATGGACACAAGTCATCATGCATGTGTCCAAAACCATAGACTATACAACATCAAGAATGAACAGTAACGTAAACTATGGGCTTTGGATAATTATGATGTGTAGATGTAAGTTCATCAGTTGTACCAAATGTACTGCTCTGGTGGGGGATATTGATAATGGGGGAGGCTGTGCATGTGTGGGGACAGAGTATATATGGGAAATATCTGTACCTTTCCCTCAGCCTTGCTGTAACCTAAAACTGCTCCAAAAATAGAGTCTTAATAAAAAATTAATTAGAAATCTAATTATGATTTGTACAAATAATGGAGAGAAATTGAGGAGAATTAAAGCACGTGACTTTAAGGCTAGATTCCTAGTTTACCTTCCTTTAGACAGAGCAAGAAGGTACTAAGAGCTGTGACTATCAAGAAGCTTATTGTTTGGGCCACAAGGAGAATAAGGTTAGAATTTTATAACAGGAACTAAGAGATTGGGCCAGGCTGTAGGCAAGTGTTGCCCAAAATCTCTGAATTGATTCCTGCTACTAATGGCTCACAGTTGGGAGAGCTTAATGAATTGAGACCAAGTAGATGAGATTTAACTGAGCTATCTGTACAACTGAATGTCTTTGACAGCCACAAGTGGGACTGGGGACCTGATGTGTTTTGCTACCACATAATCAAAAGAGCTAGCGTATCTAGATCTCTGCCACTCAGTGTAGTTTTCAGGTTGATTTAGTTGGATTGATAAATTTTCTTAAGCAACTCAAAGGAAGCCTACTTATATGTGGACAACCAATAAAAAATGTTATGACCATTTTCTAAGGTAAAAGTATGAGCTAAATGCAAGTAATTATAGGTCTGCCAACAAGGAAAAATATATGTGCACTGTAGTTGAACTGACATGGTGATTTTGATAATTGGTTATGTAGGTGCACAATGGGAATTTTGGCTTGGCACATGCTCATAAAACAACAAAGGATCCTTTTATATTACTCTATTGCCATCATGAGTGTTGATGCTGCTGCCCTGGGATGAACTGGGGAGGAGGGCCCAGAACTGTAATGAAAAGTTCTTAAACCAACCTAGTTGGTAATTCGATCAGCAGCATTTATCTTCCAAATGCCAAACTCAACAGTAATACGCTCCATATGAAATAAATATGGAAAATTTTATGTGAACATATATATATTCAGAAAAAGCAATTTGTTCATTCCAGGATCTTTGTCTTCTCATTTTGGCTCCTTGCCCTACTGGTTTTCACATCCTGTGGGTCTGAGGAGAGCAGCAATCAGGATAGCAGCAATGCAGTTTCCTTAGCCAACATTAGAAGTCAAGTTGAGGAAGCACATTTTTATTAGATTTGCTAGAAAGTTTTAATTTAGGACATACAAACTCTCCCATTTAGAATATGTGCATATCAACCCTCAATTTGTCCTGAAAAATAGTCAACTATTTACCACCTGGGTCTAGTAAACCCTTTAATTTGTAAAATATTTTAAGTCATTTTACAAGTAATCTTGAATTTTTAAATTAAAATGTTCATTTACTTAATTTTTATTAAATTTCAATTGTAATTTAGTCATGGTGAACTATCAAGTATACATAGTTGTGTTAAGCCACTACTGTTTCTATTAAATTTTGACATGATACTTCCAAAAATAGAAAATAATATAGTCATATGTCACCATTCTCACTAGTGTGAGGTGGTATCTCATTGTGGTTTTGATTTGTATTTCCCTGATGGCAAGTGATGCAGAGCATTTTCTCATGTGCTTCTTGGCCATGTCTATGTCTTCTTTGATGAAATTCCTGTTGAATATCTTCCCCCATTCTGTAGGTTGACTTTTAGTTTTGTTGACTGTTTCTTTTGCTGTGCGGAAGCTTTTTATCTGATGAAGTCCCAATCATTCATTTTTGCTTTTGTTTCCCTTGCCTTCATGGATGTATCTTGCAAGAAGTTGCTGTGGCCACGTTCAAAAAGGGTGTTGCCTGTGTTCTCCTCTAGGATTTTGATGGATTCTTGTCTCACATTTAGATCTTTCATCCATTTTGAGTTTATCTTTGTGTCTGGTGTAAGAGAATGGTCTAGTTTCATTCTTCTGCATGAGGATGTCCAATTTTCCCAGCACCATTTATTGAAAAGACTGTCCTTTTTCCAGTGGATGGTCTTTCCGGCTTTGTTGACCATAGAGTTGAGGGCCCATTTTTGAATTCTCTATTCTGTTCCATTAATCTATGTATCTGTTTTTGTGCCAGTACCATACTGTCTTGATGATAACAGCTTTGTAGTATAACTTGAAATCTGGCATTGTGATGCCTCTGGCTTTGGTTTTCTTTTTCAATATTCCCCTGGCTATTCGAGGTCTTTTCTGATTCCACACAAATCTTAAGATTATTTGTGAGGATGGTGAAAATTATCAAGACAGGAAACAACAAATATTGGAGAGGATGTGGAGAAAGGGGAACCCTCTTGCACTGTTTGTGGGAATGTGAAGTGGTGCAGCCACACTGGAAAACTGTGTGGAGGTTCCTCAAAGAGGTAAAAATAGAGCTACCCTATGACCCAGAAATTGCACTACTGGAGATTTATCGCAAAGATACAGATGCAGTGAAATACCGAGACACCTGCACCCCAGTTTTCATAGCAGCAATATCCACAATAGCCAAACTGTGGAAGGAGCCTCGGTGTCCATTGAAAGATGATGGATAAAGAAGATATGGTCTGTGTATACAATGGAATATTACGCAGCCATAAAAACGATGAAACCTACCATTAGCTTCGCCGTGGATGGACCTGGAGGATATTATGCTGAGTGAAATAAGTCAGTCGGAGAAGGATAAACATTATATGGTTTCATGCATATGGGGAATATAAGAAATAGCGAAAGGGATTATAGGGGAAAGGAGGGAAAATGAATGGAAAAAATTAGAGAGAGTGATAAAACATGAGACTCCTAACTCTGGGAAACGAACAAGGGGTAGTAGAAGGGGAGTTGGCGGGGGAATGGGGTGACTGGGTGATGGGCACTGGGTGTTATACTATATGTTGGCAAATTGAACCCCAATAAAAAATGTATATAGTCATATGTCCTTCTGGCAAAATGTGACGGTCTAGGAATTTGTCAAAAATTTTAATTTATGAAGTCGTTCTTCCCATTGATTGACTAACTTCATAAGAAAACAATATCAACTTTTGGCCTTAGAGGTATATTGCCCACTCATCAATTTTGAGTTTAAGAAAATTCTCATAAAGTATCATTTTAAAGACTCATAGTCAGATTTTGCTTGAATGATCAATTGCATCATCCCATTCTTCAGAGTACTGTTCTCTGTCACCTTGCATTTATCTTCTGACTTGAAGATTGTGAAATGTCTTTCTCTGTCAATTTTCTCCTCTTTGCTAATATAAGCAGAAAAAGAAAAACTCAGAATTTCGACTGTGTTCAATGGAAACAGAAAGTAGAACACAAAATATAATGGCAGGTAGGTTTCTTTTATGCATTCCTAAAAGAAGATGCATTCTTTGGACAACACACTAAGAAAGCTGAATGATAATAATTTATTTCATTTTTTGTATTATCTTTCAAAATGTTTCATCATTCTTTAGTTTTATTATTTTAGGATTTTTCTCAAAGTTGAGAATAATTAATGAGTAATGAAGAGTAAAGATTACATAATTCCTAGGATTTTTGGAACGCCTGGGTGGTTCAGTCAGAAAAGGGTTCAACTCTTGATTTTGGCTCAGGTCATGATCTCAGGTCACGTGAGATTAAGCCCCGCGTCAGGCTCCATATTGAGCATGGATTTTGCTTGCGGTTCTTTCCCCTTCCTTCTCCCTCACTCTCTACTCCTCTTTCTTCTCTACTCCTTCCCCTGCTCATACTCTCTCTCTCTCTCTAAAATAAATAAATAAAATCTAAAAAAAAAGCCCTCCTAAGATTATGAAATACCAAAATATTTCAACATATATGAAAAATTGATCATTAAGTTCGCATATTTTTAAGCTTTCTTAAAAAATAAAAGTATGGTAATTACAAAATAGAATGAGTTTTATTCTGTTAAAAATTTTATCTTTGAACTTTGGAAAATTTTTAAGATGTATGAAATATCAATAATTACAAAACTCTCAAAAAAATAATCAAAAATTAAAATGGTCTCAAATGCAATACTGTGATTTAAAGACATGAAGCTAAGAGGTCATGAATATACATAAATCAATAGCAAAACAATCAAAGATTGTACATTGATTGCATCTGCAGGGATGCCCTGAAATTTTGGAGAGAAAGTCAACTTCTACATGAAATAAACTAGTAATGTAATAATAAATTGTATATATAGAAACCAATTGTGATAAGTTACATAAGTTTACATAAGTTTTAAAAGATCCAGTTGCTGAAATACAAGTAATCTAATCATTTAGTATTAAGTGAAAAGAGCTTAAAGAGGCTTATTTTATTGTATATCATTATTTGGCTTTCTGAATGTTTTCCCTGAATTTCTTTAAGTTTTACCTATCTTGCATTTGTTTGTAAGGGTAACCTTCTGTAAGATTACATATGGTGATGTGAGTGATACCAAGAATTCCTTATCCAAACTCTTTTCTTACCCTACATTTCTTTTAGTTTTGTCTGATATTCCATCATTATCAGTCTAATTCTTTAGCTAGAAAAACATACTTAAATTTACATATTTAAAGAAGAATAATTCAATTGTGTATTGGTTTGATTTAGGAGTTTTTGCTTGTCTTTCCAGATTGCATGTTCCAAAAAAGAATTTGAGATGCATGCTTCTGGAGAGTGATTCTGTATCTATGAGAGGACTGCATGAGAGTAGATAATGCCTATATACCTGAGAGAATGGGTGTTTGGAAAAGGAGTATTGTACAAACAGAATATTGCAACCAACGAACTTCACCATGTGGTCACTCCAGTGATTCGATTATCTCAATGCCCGATAGGCCTGACTTACAAATGCAAATGGTTCTTTAAAAATTTGTACACTTATTTGTATATAATTTATATTATTTCAAAAAGAATTCTGAAGCCACAGCAGTGATACGCTCTTTGGTTGTGACATGAGCCTCAGTCTCTCCAAGTACAGAGAAAAGGAGAACACTGATGCTTTAATGTTTGCTTTGTTTCTTTTCTACATTCAAGAATAAGAAGAAGGAGAAGGAGAGGCAAAAGAGAAGGAGGAGAGAGAATAGGAAAAGGAAGAAGAGGAGAAGGGGGAGTAAGAGGGAAAAGGAGAAGAAGAAAAAGAGATGGAAGGGAGCAAACAGAAGGAAGGAAGAAAAAAGAAAGAAAAAAGGGGAAAAAAAGGAAAGATACCTCAACAAATTATTGAAACAAGTATTAGAAAATTTAAAAGAGAAAATATAGATGTCATTTTGCACTGTCACTCAGATATGCAAACTGATACGGTTGCCAGCATCTTTAAGAAATCATAGAGGGATCACTTGACAGACTGGGGATAAAGCCAACAGTAGGACTGTGTATTTGGGCTTAGTTTGTATGATATATTCATCTTGAACAGCAGGGGGTAAATTTTCTAAATAGGTCACAGGGGATCCCCACAAATCCCATTAGCGGGTAATAGGATTTGTGTGCATAAATTCTCTGGCCTTGAAAATTTAGAATTTGGTGTTTAATTTTCCATATGACCTGTATACCCATTAGTGTAAATTAGAAGGAGTTCCTCTGGGAAATTTCACTCTTTTTTTTCCTTTTGTTTATTCTTTTTAAAATGAGACTTTTTTCCAAAGGTTAATCTTTGAAAAATTCCTTAGTGTCTGAAAGCATCTGAAGGGAGATTAAGTAGCAGAGAAAATCATGAAATACAGTTATTCATGTTTTTTAGCTTATCAGGAGAGGCTCTAAGAGAAAAAAAAGTAACTGAGTTCTTTTACTCTACTTGTAAGCTATGAGAACAGGCAACATCATGTTCATATCCTTTTAAAATACTGATTAATTAATACTAATATTTATTAATTCTTTACACAATCAAATTAATATAAATTTTCTTTGCCCCCAATAAGTACTGAAGACAATCTTGCCAATTTGGACTTTTGTGGGGAAAAAAGTCTGCCTTTGGATCCAAAGGTATTTGAGGATCATGAACTTTTCAAGTGATTTTGATCATAAAAAGCAATATCAACTTCTCAGCCATCCCCTATGGACTCAGGGGAGGAATACCGAAGATAAAGTCACCACCAGAATAAACAAACTTAACAGGCTTCTCTGAGTGTTGTTTTGAATTTTCAGGTTTGTTTGAACCCCAAATCAAAGTAAACACACAAGTGGTTTATCCTTTGAGCATAGACATGTGAAATAGGGGCCAAAAAATTGTATGTGCCCTGGGCTCCTTCTGCTGAGTTTCACACAGTTCCATCTGACATAATAATGAGTGTTTTATTATTTATGATAAATTGCACTGTGTAGCAATAGAAACGACCATGAAACAGAATATAACTTATTTAAACAAAAATAAGGAGGTTACAATAAAGATACGGTTGGATCTTTGGTTGGAAAAAAGAAAGGAGGCTGCCTATGTAACTTGTCAAATGCCTCAAGTGTGTTTTTCTCATTTATCCCTCTTAATTACCTGAGAAAATTTTATCCATCCGCATTTTGGCAAAGGAAGACAGGGATTTTTGGCAAATTGACTCAGCGTCCCAAGCGTACAGTTAGTTGGTGTCTAGCTTCAGTGACCTGGTTCCACTGAAGATCCAAAGACACCTCCCTGCTCATCCAAGAATGCAGCTTGGCCACTCTTAACCCATTCTAATCTCAATCATCCATCCCAAGAGGTGTTGCTGATGTAATTGTAAGTTTTAAGTCTCTGTTTTCTTTAGTTTTCAGTGGCTATCCATTTGGATAATCTTCAACACTGGATTTAAACCTCTCAGAACTTTGGTGTAAAGAATTATACAAGGACAGCTGCATATTCCCATACATGAGTCTTCCATTCTGTCTCTTAAAAAGGATATTGCATTTTCTCCTCTGTTTTTCCAAAAAAAAAATTTTTTTTTGTTTCTTTTAACCATGGCTAAAAAAAAAAAAAAGGGGGGGGGGGACTCTGCATATTGATTCGGGCATTGACTGTGGTTGTGGTTTAGAGAGAATAAAGAGACAAAATGAAAGAGAAACCAAGGAAAGGAGGCCTGAAAGGCCTGCTCTCACTCCCATGGTGCCAGAAGTGATTAATTTTAGAGGGTCAGTGTATTAGCTAACAATTGCTTCAAAAATCTTGCATAACACACAGCCCCAAAGTTCTCAGCGCACACAACGTAAGAATTGGTTTATCTCCTGCGTCTGTAGTACATCAGGCTCATCTATGGCAGCTCTTCCTTCATATGTCCATTGTCTTCCTTTGAGGAGCTGGATAGACAAGCCAAATTCCCCCAGCAATGGCAGAGGATTAGGAAAACAACTTGAAACTTGCAAGGCCTCTGAGGTAGAGACGCAGGGTTGGCACACCATCATTTCCGCCATATTCTATTTGCCAAAGCAAGTTACAAGGCCAAGTCAGGAGTCAGAGGAGGAGATGAAATATACTGTACCCCTCTAGAAAGGGGAACTGTAAGGCCACCTTGCAAGAGACACGTATGCCAGGACAGGTGAAGTACTGGGGTCATGAATGCAATTTACTATGGCCTGCATAATCGCCAACCAGAGGGAAAGGACTCTGAGAAATGGTCTGTCTCCAGGCCAAGAAGTTGAACAGTTTATCAGCTGGGTGAGGTATAGCCCGTTGCATTTTATTACCCCTGTGAAAGAACTGAATTGCTGGAGGTTTGAGGCATCTTCAGTAAACTGTGCTAACATACTCTGTAGGACTTCAAGAGGTCTAAGTAAAGCAGCCGCTGTGCTATCTAAAAGATTAAGAGGAATGCGATATCTTGGGCAAGTGGATTTTTTCCAGGCCTACACACTCAGACACTACCCTCTCCTTTCTTTCTGAATGAGAAAAGAAGTTTAAAATGATTGAACTACAGAATAATTAATATCCTATTAATTTAAACTTCTTCTGTGTCCCTAGTCCTCTCATTTGGTAAGATAGCTGTAATAACTCACAACTAAAATTTCGCATTCATATTGTGCTTCAATTTTTATGAAACGGTCTCATATCTATTATCTTAATTGATTCCAAATAATCTCATTATATGAGAAAGCCTGAGATTAATCACACCGAATTACACATGAATCTACCTAATTAAGGTCCTTTCACTGGCTCCAGAATTGTACAAAATCCTAAATTCTCCTTTCCCCTTTCACTTCTTATTTCCCTCTTCTCTGAAGCCTTCCTGCTCCCCCCACTTTTTTTTACATATATATCTCACTGATCCTAACAACTCTCCTCCGTATAATATATATATATAAAACTGGTTCCCAATTTCCAATTATGGCCCAAGGTCCAAATCTCGCAATCTTCCACTTGTACTCCCTTCTTTTAGGGAGACAGACAGCAAATACAAGTTAGAGTTAGATGTATGGATAGTGAATGCAAACAACATTTCCATCCTGGCCCAGGCTTTGGGCCCTCTGGGCATCTCTGCTAATAAGGTTTCCCAAAGAATTTACCCAGGACCTGTTTGCAAAAACTACTTGGCTCAAAGTTCTTCCTGGAATAGGATGAAAAAGAAAATACTGTGTATTGCGTGTGTGGTGGGGATGGAGTAATGGCTAATTTTCCAAATAATAAGGATATAGAATGAAGGTGGGTATTCTTGACCATTCTGTACCTTATGGGGCAACCATAACCACTGGCCACATAACCACCTCTACATCCTGTGAGGAAGGATAGTCAGAAGGCAGGGACAAAGGACACTCCACCCTAAGACGTAACACCCTTAAAAGGATTTTTATACCACCCTGGAAGGAGCTGTCTGCCCTTTCCCACGTGATATAGATGACAAAAACCTGATTTGATGACAGGCACATGGAGGATTAATCAGGTTAAAACAGCCTGTCAACAAGCCCATAAAATCCCCTCGACTTAGAAACTCCAGTGGCAACCCTGTTGGATCCCTTCCCTCTCTGAGAGCTTTGTACTATCACTCAATAAACTTTACTATGGCTCAATAGACTTTGCTTCCCTGCCCACCACTGTTCATCTGGTCTACCCACCGCTTCATTCTTCGAACCAGTGTGACCAAGAACCATGGGCACCGAAGGAGAAGGAGATCCTGTAACACCTGGTTCTAGGCAGTATCAAACTCTCAGAAAGCGCCAGAAAGAGAC
Source organism: Vulpes vulpes (assembly GCF_048418805.1). Taxonomy (NCBI): domain Eukaryota; kingdom Metazoa; phylum Chordata; class Mammalia; order Carnivora; family Canidae; genus Vulpes; species Vulpes vulpes. Next base: position 5,270,420 of record NC_132783.1, on the reverse strand, counting down.
TAACTGGGTGGGGCTCTCTTTGATAGAGAAAATTCATATCATCTTATCTTTTTAAACATCAGTGGCCTTGAAATTTCTGTGGGCTCATTTGGTACAATTTCAGAGGATATGGCCATACGTTCTTTGAAAACACTGCTGCTGTTGTTAAAGTCGTTTCTAAAGTAACTTCATTACCTTGTGTCAAAAGCTACCGGGGGTCTAGCTTGCCAGAATTGGTGGAAAGTACCAATTATTTTCATATGTGGTGTCAGAGATCCTTGGAAAAGGTGTAATTACACACACACACACACACACACACACACACACACACATTGTCAGAGAACAAAGAGAATAGTGTCTCGTGATATAATCTTTGCAGGTGTTTTCCTGTGCATCTAAGAATTCCATTTAATTCCTGATGGGTACAATTTGAACTCCCTTGGGAAGTTATAGGAAGGAATTTCTTCTTTATCTTTCCAATCTGTTAGTCTTATGATGGGCCCTTGAGTGCATACCCATGTGTGCTTGGGGTGAATGCTGAAATAGGTCTCTCTGATTATTGTGTCATTAAGTAGTCTGATTCATGAACATTTTTTTTAAAGCACTGGCTATTATGAGATGTTAGGAATTCATAGAAGTAATATTAGCAGACATTATAAGATAGATTTTCTAAAATTAAAATATTTTAATGTGCATTCCACATATTCTTTGTATCATTTTTATGTGACTTTCTTTTATAAAATGTAAAATTTTACCATAGAATGAACATATATATGCATATATGTATATATACATATATATACATATATGCATATATATAATATTTGTTAAAGGTGTGAATTTTTACCTTAATTTTATAGATGTGTAAAGAAAATAAATTACTTTCCTAATGTCTTCTAATAATAATAATGACAATTATTGTAGTGGCAGTTATGTGACAGGTACACTGCTAACTCATATTGCATTGTTTCCTTACCTCTTCAAAACATTCTATGATGTAGATATTTGTTATTATTTACACTTTACAGGTGGTTAAACCTCTATTTAGAGAATTTGAGTCATTTTCCAAAAGTTACATAGGTAATAAGGGGAAGATTCAGGTTTTAAAACCAGGGTCAGCCAATGACACAGGTTACTTGTTTCGAGATTTTCATTAAATTCTAGTTGGGTAAAATATAGTGTGAGACTGGTTTCAAGAGTAGGATTTAGTGATTCATAATGTAGATATAACACCCAGTGCTCATCCCAACAAGTACCTTAGACGTTTATTTTTTTTTTAACTACTATGCTTTCTTAATACCCAAAGCTGGACACGAAACTTTACAGTGATATGAGTGCAGATTGTACATCTTTAAAATGTGGGCTTTGTCCCCATCCTGTCATAAGAAATGGATGAAGATGTGGTTTATGTACACAATGGAATATTACTCAGCCATTAGAAATGACAAATACCCACCATTTGCTTGGACGTGGATGGAACTGGCGGGTATTATGCTGAGTGAACTAAGTCAATCGGAGAAGGACAAACATTATACGGTCTCATTCATTTGGGGAATATAAAAAATAGTGAAAAGGAATAAATGGGAAAGGAGAAAAAATGAGTGGGAAATATCAGAAAGGGAGACAGACCATGAGAGACTCCTAACTCTGAGAAAAGAACTGGGGTGGTGGAAGGGGAGGTGGGAGGGGGGTGGGGGTGACTGGGTGATGGGCACTGAGGGGGGCACTTAATGGAATGAGCACTGGGTGTTATTCTATATGTTGGCAAATTGAACACCAATAAAAAATAAATTTATTAAAAAAAAAGAAATGGATGAAGGGATTTTTAGCGAGAGCTGCTTTAACAGAGCACAGAGTAAATAATAAGTAAAAATGTATAGAGAAAAAATTTTTCTTTTTTACAACTGTGTGAAAATTGTGCCATGTGTTCTAGACTTCTGTGTGGTACGAAAGACACATCAACTGTTGAACAAAAAGGAACTATGCTGAGAAGATAATGTCATCTCCTCAATGTCGCGGAACTCCATTACTCATAAAACGATGGGACCCAGGAAGGATGGCCCCACCAAGAGCAGCTATCTGATTGGCCAGGGGATTAAAATAGCTTCTAATGTGATTATGGGCCCTACCTAAAAACAAAACAAAACAAAACAAAAAACATTATTTCAGAACCAAGACTGGACTGTCAGCTTGTGGAGACAGAGCCAACAGTGGGGCTATTCATTCAACGACACACATGACAAAATTCAGCTCAAACCATAGGGGGCACGTTTTCAAATGAGGCCTCATAGATTCTATTATTTAGTAATGGGATTTGTGGGCATCAAGTCTCGTGCATGAAAAAAATCTACATTTAGGTGACTGATTTTCCATGTGACTGGCCAATTTATTGAATTAAAAACCTGAGCAAAATAGTGCAAATGTTCTGGCAACTTTCAGTTTCCTTTCTCTTCTATCTCTGCTTTGTCAAAAATGACACATTCATTGAATGGTAAACTATGTCTCGTAAGTAAACTCACGGAGTATAAAATAATGGTGGACTACAAAGTGAATTAAAAAAAATTACAAGTTCTCTATGTTTGGTGGAATTTCTCTGACAGGAATATTAATGTAATAAAAGGAGCCAGCACGGACTCTGAAACATGGGAAAGATCCCTTGAATGTGTCTTGAATGTAACAGAACTAGCACCTCTAAAAAAGACTTGGTTTTAATAATTAACCTGCTGCTATCACACAGATGGTCTCTGGGTAGAATTGTATAATTTTGCTTTCCTTAGTGATGCTGGCACTGGGTTATAAAATATGCATGTTTTATTTATTTATTTTCGTCTTGGAATTAGTGGCTGAACACTTCTTAATTTCCTAACTATGGGCTCTTTTATTTCCTTTCCCCTTTCTCGTAATGCGGAGGAAGGTTTTTATTCAGGGCCATGAATTCTGCGATGCTATTTTGCTCACACTAAGTTGAATTTTTGCCAGGTGTTATGTTAGATGCAATCACTGCTGGGGATTCTGTGGGTGTTACTGAAAATTACTTGGACAGAAAAACAATATGTTGGCTCAGTATAGGCTGAGAAAGTGGTGATGCAGGGGCACAAGGGAGTGCTTTGCAATATGTGGCAGTGGCTGGAATTCTTTCTGCATCATTTCCAACCAAAACATCTCTACTCAGAGCTTTGTCACTTTACAGTGACAATAATCAGGCCCAAACTTCGTAGGCTGCTGTCTTGGCTTAGACATTTTCTCCTTAGCTAGCACCTATCTAATCCATTAACTTCTAACATTATTTAAAGACAGGAAGTCTTGGTTAAGAAAAAAACAAGCAAACAAGCAAACTGTGAAGCTCAGTAAAGAAATTATCAAGGAACAAACTCTTGCTAAGAAAGTTATTAAGAGAAATAAAAGAGCTTCAGCCAATAATGAGAACAGAAGCTTCTCTTCCCATTTTCCCTGTTTTCTTTTTTTCCTACACTTAGTGCATGTCTCCTGCTTCTGTCAACATGGTGCATAAAGGGACCATCTGTTCCTTAGCTGTTCCTCAACAGCAGTGACTTCCAGACCCTTTCCTTCAGTCACTTTCAATCACCCTCAGTTCTGGTTTCTTAATCCAACTAGTCAAATAGAATTTCCCATTTAAATTGTGTGCCTACACCTACTTTTTTATGAATTTGATAAGTTTGTAAATACCTAAAATGTTTTTGAACAAATACAATGTTTAGAAATTTATAATTTGTAAAGTTTCAAAGACAAGCATATATTCCCTTTACAATGAAAAGGAAGGGGGCGCGTAGGTGGCTCAGTGGTTGAGCATCTATATTTGGCTCAGGGCGTGATCCAGGGTCCTGGGATCAAGTCCTGCATCAGGCTTCTCCCCCCGCAGGGAGCCTGCTTCTCCCTCTGCCTGTGTCTGTGCCTCTCTCTCTCTCTCTCTCACTCTCTCTCTCTCTCTCTGTCTCATAAATAAATACATTAAATCTTAAAAAAAAAAAAAAAAGAAAATCAGAAGGAAGGTGACCAACCCATTCTAGTTAGTCTAAAACTCTCCAATTGTAGTGCTAAAAGCCCCATGTCCTGAGAAACCCAAAAGACTCAAGAATCCCAGGCAAACCAGGACAACTGGGCATCTTAAAATGATAACAGTAGCTCTAGATACCCTGGAAGTCTGGAGCAAAGAAGAAAAGTTACTATTTACTATATATCTCATGATTATGAGGAATAAAGTATATCACTTCTCACAGAAAGTGTGTGTGTATGTGTGCATTGTTTGTGAATTACTAAAAATTTGAAAAAAAGTTAGTATTAAGAGGCACTGAGTAATACACAAGATTCTATGTCACTTTCTCAAAAAAATTACATGAAACCTATAGGGCTCGCTCATACATTGATTTTCGGAAAAGGAACTCTCTAATTCTGGACCGTATTAAAGGGAGGTAATTCTGTGGACGTCTTAAATTCTGAGGCAACTTTCTGGGCAGTTATAAAATACTTGGGGAGCAAGAAGCTAATAGATATCCTTAAAATATCAACCTAAAATAGTGATTTCTCTCTGCTAGACCTTCACCAGGATTTGGAGAGCAGAATTGAAGGTTACTTGTTTGACCAGGGCCTTATGCCTGGGATTCCAAAAAGTTCATCAAGACAGATCGGTGAATTGTGGTAGCTTTATCAATCTAAAATCTTAAGTCACTCAAACATCGTTAGCACTTAAACTTTTCTAGTATTTTTATACTAAAAGTTTTCCTTCTTTTACTCAGAAGGGGTTCATATTTTCCCTGCATTCTCTTGGGTTTGCTGCTTCCCAGGATGAGCCTGACCTTTTACAATGATTTTTTTCTTTCTTTATTTTCCCCTTCTCCTTTCCTTTCCTTTCCTTTCCTTTCCTTTCCTTTCCTTTCCTTTCCTTTCCTTTCCTGTCCTGTTCCTTTCCTTTCATTTCCTTTCCTGTCCTGTTCCTTTCCTTTCCTTTCCTTTCCTTTCCTTTCCTTTCCTTTCCTTTCCTTTCCCTTCCCTTCCTTTCCTTTCCTTTCCTGTCCTTTCTTGTCCTTTTCTTTCCTTTCCTTTCCTTTCTTTTCCTTTCCTTTCCTTTCCTTTCCTTTCCTTTCCTTTCCTTTCCTTTCCTTTCCTTTCCTTTCCCTTCCTTTCCTTTCCCTTCCTTTCATTTTTTCACTTCACACCTATTTGTTGAGCACTTACTCTGGGCCAGTTATAGGGTAGTCACCAAGGATATAAAGGTGGACACAACAGACACAGCATCCTGCTACCACGTATCCTAAAAGCTACTGAGGGTGTATAGACCATAACAACAAAGATGGTGAAAAGTTCTTGGGAGAAAGTCAGATTGGAAGAATTGGAATGATGTTTTCATCTTAAATAATAAATAGACATTGGATAAAAAAAAAAAACTAAGAGAACATTCTATGGAGATATAAAAGAAAGATTTGGTAACTCATGCAACCTCTATTTTGATATAGCTTTTCTTTGTGTCACTATGCTCTAGATACCCATTGTCTGGGTGTAACATAAGTAAAATTATTTCAAGGCCTCAGTTCAAAATATGTACAGTTGAAACTATAAATTAGGCACGCAATTGGAGTTTTATATCTTCCTTACACTGAAATTGGAAAATAGTGTAATTCTAATAAACAAAAATTTCCTGTAGTAATCTCATGGACAAAATAGGGTGGTATTATGAAAAATACTACTAGATTAGAGGGTCAGAAAAACCAAAACTCTGATCCATGGCTACACTTATAATTAGCTATGACAATGTACAACCAATATTCTGGTTCTGTTTATTTATTTTTTTAACATGAAAGAGGATGTCAACATGCATTCTATGGCAACTTCTAGTTCTGGAATGATATAACCTAAAATTCTAGGATTAAGTTGTACCAATGCAAAGCATCACTCTGCTTTAGACCAAAGTAGTGTTTCTGGGGGCCCCTCATTTCCCACTTCAGAAATCTACTATCCTAATACTTGAATGGAGCCACCTCAAAAACACCTTAGGAAGACTGAGCCTGACAGTATGAGGCAGAAAATTTCCAGTACACTAAGCTTTCTCTTTAACAATTATGGTAGGCAAAAGTCTAAAATATCCACAGTAACCGAAGCCCTCTCTTTGTGGGCAGGATCTGTGAATATGATGGGATATCATTCTCAAGATTGTGTTATTTTATATGGCAAAGGTTAGTTAAGATATAATAAAGGACTCTAATTAGTTGACTCTCAGTTAATAAAAATATGGATTATCTTGGGTGAGTTTATCCCAAACAGGTAAGCCATTTAAAAGAAGGATTGAGTTTTCCCTGAGTTTAGAAGGCCTTGAAGAACAAGCCCCCATGAGCTTTACATCTGCAAGAAAATTAATTCTGCCAATAATCTGATGAGCTTGGAAATAGGTTCTGTCCTAGTCAAGCCTCCAGATGAGACCCCAACCCTGGAAAATACCTGAATTATAGTCTTATAAAACCTGAACAGAGGACCCTGTAAGCTGTGCTCAGACTCCTGACACATGAAAACTCTAAGATAATAAGTAGGCTGCTTTAATCCATTTAGTTTGGGTAATTTATTATACAGTAGTAGGAACTAATATTTTAGTAGAAATGGAATTGTTACAATAATCCCATCTAATAAAAAGAAAGCAATCAACATACATGAACACCAAAATCTTATTTACTATCAATAGATGAGACACTGTTAATATTTAAGTGAATTTTCATTTAGTATAATTCTAAGCATAGTTCACACACACACACACACACACACACACACACACACACAGTCAAGCACAAACGTGCCAACCATGCTGCCACTTTATGGCATTTGTTCTAGCTGCAGAGGGCAGTGAGCACATGGGCTTTGGCAGATGGGAAGCTTAGTTGTGCCCAGCTGGACTACATTTTCCCTTGGGGCTACTGGTCAGTTAAGTCATTGACACCTGTTTCTTACAATTTTCTAGCTTACGTCGGAGCAACACCTTTTTGACTCTCAGGATCAAAATCGAGGCAGCAAACTGATGAAACCGAGTGACATTCCACCTATATCTCAGTTGTCACTCTCTTAAACCTTTCAATGATTTTCCAAACTCCCAAACCCTCGTTTTAAATCACTTTCTGTTTGAATTACCTAGTGTGGCTTCTGTTTTCCTTAATGATCCTGATATATCACGATCCGTACTTACGGACACACAAACAATGATCTAATTCACATTATGTTAGTGAGTTTGATAACTAAGTGATTACTATAGTATATAACTGATAGTCATAAAATCATAAAATCATGCAATAAACATTGGTTAATATTTGAAGGTTTTAATCTATATTGAGACTTTCCCTGGTTTCACATTGGACTTGTGGAATCTCTGGTATGATTTTGTCTTATATACCTTATATACCTTATATACCTTTCTCATCTGAAAGAAATCTTTGGCAGAGATAAAGTAGTGTAGCAGATTCTGGTATGTGTTTCAATAAAGTTAGACACTTCTAGAATTCTCATCACAACTTTTCACTTGCCACATCGCCCTTCACTGTTGACGGAATCACCTCTCGGAGGTGATTTTTATATTTATATAACTATTTATGTCTAAAATAGACTTTAAATCTTAGATACATCCCCTTTTTATATTTATAACTAAAATAGACTTTAAGTCTTAGATATATCCTTCCTTGGGCAAAAAGCTAGTTTAGCGCTGAGTACAAGTTTTGTACTCTTTGGTTATTCTTTTTCTTAATGGATTTTACAGTTCTACGAGTAAAACTGCATGACTAAATGTGGTACAAAGAACCTTTATAAGTGAATAGAAATATGCATATATATACATATATATATGCACTTATTTATTTTGAGGTATAATTAACATATGTCAGTGTCAGGTGTATAACATAATCCAATATTTATATATATATAGCAAAATATTCACCAAAATAAGTCTAGTTAACATCTATCATTATACAGAGTTATAAATATTTTTGTCATGAGAACTTTTAAGATTTACTCCTTTATTAAAAAAAAATAAAAAGAAATTTACTCTCTTTGGAACTTTCCAATACGCAATACAGTATTATTAACCATAATCACCATGCTGTACATTGCATCTGCAGGACTTAATTATTTTATTATTGGAAGATTGTACCTTTGGACCGCCATAAATTCTTTTCATAGTGAGATAAAGAGAGAAGTACTCCTCACTCCCCTGAGACCTCCGAAATTCCAACAAATAGGTGCCTAATGTCTCTCCTACTCTATAGGACCTTGTCTGTCACGCAGCTTTCACGCAACTAATGCCATGAAGACAGTATCTCAAAACTTCATCCTCAAACCGAATATTTACATAAACACATGTTCAGCATACATGTCCAAATGGACTTTAATTTCTCTTCCTTTACAGAGGGAGAAGTACGGATATGTAGATGAAGAGTCTTGCAATATTCAAAGACTTAACAAGCCCTCATTGAGACAGGCTGCCTCAGCCCAACAAACACATGAAATGAATGAAGCCTGTACAGAACAAGACCATCTTGTGGCATTGAATATGAAATCTGCTGTCTGACAGGGTGAAGCATAACCACTTAGCTATTTCTTTTAAGCTTCATTTCCCCCCACAAAAGGCTATTCTTTAGCCCTATAGTTCAATTCACATCAGTATAATGCAAATCTTTGATGTCTAAAGCTGGTTTAAATTCAGCACAGAAACATGAAGTTTGCAGTGCTGTATGTGTATACTGCAATAGTCAAACAATAGATTATGTCTTAACTAAGGATCGACAAATTTAATAAAGACATCTTACTTATGTCTAAAGTATAATTCAAAGGAAAATCTGAAAGCTTTAACATCAAAACTTCTGGATAAAAAATGTCAAATAAGAAAAATAAAAAAAAAACGTTAAATGAAGAATTTGCAGTTACAGATGAATAAAAGTTCATGTTTATGTAGCTTTGCATTATATTTAATTAAGTGCCATCCTTGTTAAAAGAACACACAAGTGAATTTTACCAGTGTGGTGGAATTATCAGTAAGGGTGCAACATGTTTTAGTGTCTCTTGGCCAATACTTGTTCTTGAAAAATGTGTGCAGTGGAGGAAAGCATTGTGGTGAATAGCTCATGTTCCACTGTCTATATAGAGGAATCTTAGAGCTCACTTAAGAAATAGAATCAAGGGTCTCATTTCTGAGAAGAAGAAAAAGAAGGAGGAGAAGGAGAAGGGGAAAAAGAAGTTAAGAAATAGAGTTAGGAGCTACTGGCTACACATTAAGCAGACAGTGCATGTTCAATTCTTTAAAAAGGCTTGCACTTTTCCTAACCATCACCTGCACCACAAAGTAGCTCTGCTTGCTTGTCTTAAAATACATGAACCCCAAATCCCTCAGGGGAACCAAACAAGAAGAAGCCCAAGGAGCTGGTCAATTCTGTAACTTCTCCTAGAGAAATAACTACATGGTTATAGCTTACTGATGGCAAGTCACAAAACACTTTTTTTAAAAAACCGAAACAGAAATTTAGAAATAATTCAGTTAAACTCATTCATTTTTCTTTATATTATTATAAAAATATCATAAGCACATAGTAAAAAATATCCAAATGATCAGATGCATACATATGCAGATATATGTTATATATACATATACACAGAGAGGAAAAAATTCTTGAATTTTTTAAAAAGATTATTCATTTATTCATGAAAAACACACACAGAGAGGCAGAGAGACACAGGCAGAGGGAGAAGCAGGCTCCATGTAGGGAGCCCGATGTGGGACTCGATCCCAGGACCACAGGATCACGCCCTGGGCTGAAGGCAGGCCCTAAACCACGGAGCCACCCAGGGATCCCAAATTCTTGAATTTTTGAGGCTATTCTGGTGACATGAGTGCCAAGGACATATCATTAGTTAGCAGAAGGGAAAATGCTAGAAGCCAGGACTCCTAATTCCCACATCAAACATTTAAATAACAGTTTAAGTGCAAAAATTTCCTCAATGTAATGAAAGATAATAAAAATTAATAATTTTTCATTTCCTGACTGCTTCCTGCTCTTGGCCACCTCCATGGACAGTCCCGAAGCCTCGCAACCCTGCCAGCATGGCTCAGGCTGAGTATGACAAAGCTACTGAGGATGTTAAGCACCTCGAGACCAAGCCAGCAGATGATGAGATGTTGTTCATCTGCAGCCACTACAAACAAGAGACTGTAGGTGACGTAAACACAGAACGGCCTGGGCTGTTGGATCTCAGAGGCAAGGCCAGGTGGGATGCCTGGAATCAGCTGAAAGGGACTTCCAAGGAAGATGCCATGAAAGCTTGCATCAACAAAGTAGAAGATCTAAAGAAAAAATATGGAATATAATGGCTGGATTTGGCTACCAGCAGTGCATTTCGTCTAAACTGATCTAATGCTTTGCTTTTCTGATACTGGGGATGACATGAAATAGTGCAGAGAGCCCATTAACCTAGGTCCTGAAGACCATGCAGGACATGGCTCCAACAGAGTACAGTTGCCATGGTTACTGACCTGCGCTGAGTAGTTTTTATCCAGAGATCAATTAAAGTTGCATTTGTTACTTTAAAAAAATAATAATAATATTTTTTCATTTCCTCCTAACAGAGATTTATACTACAGAGAAAATATATTTGAAAAGTCTAAACTCAACTTTTTGCAGGTATACAGATTATACCAAACCATTGCAGGATACAGCATATCATTTTTTTTTCAAACATATCATTTATATTAGTGTTTTCCAATATATGGTTTGCAAACCATTAGTAGGTTTTGAGATTAATATAGTGGATGATGAAGAGCATGGAAAAAATTAAACAGAGGTAACTACGTAATAGCAGAGTGCATTATTCGTGGGAAGGGTAAATAGTTTTGCCAAAGTGTTATTTAGCTTTCATTTAAGTACTATGTATAACTTTATATATTTAATTTAATATATATGTATGGGGTCGCACGGTAAAATATATATATATTTTTTAATAATAAATTTATTTTTTATTGGTTTTCAATTTGCCAACATACAGAATAATACCCAGTGCTCATCCCGTCAAGTGTCCCCCTCAGTGCCCGTCACCCATCCACCCCCACCCCCCACCCTCCTCCCCTTCCACCACCCCTAGTTCGTTTCCCAGAGTTAGGAGTCTTCATGTTCTGTCTCCCTTTCTGATATTTCCTACCATTTCTTCTCCCTTCCCTTCTATTCCCTTTCACTATTATTTATATCCCCCAAATGAATGAGACCATGTAATGTTTGTCCTTCTCCGATTGACTTTTAGTCACAATAAAAAATATATTTTAAAGCCACTGGTTACAGAAATGCAGGCTTCTTAAGAAATGTATCCTAATGTGAAATAGAAGGAAGACAAGCAAAGAAGATGCCAAATCTCATTGCAAGAAATGGAGTGATGGCAAAATACAGTATGTTTTCATAAAAGGTTTCTTTGGAAACGGAAAGAAAGAAAGAAAGAAAGAAAGAAAGAAAGAAAGAAAGAAAGAAAGAAAGACAGGCAACTTTGTTCCTTTCATCACAGGGAGCCATCCCAAAGAGCTTTACTTCATGGGTGTAGTTTGTGCTGGATCTAGGTCTCCCCATGGTTGTGTCCCCTCCCCACCTCTGTTTTTATAGTAAATATGCCCTTGTAGAGTTCACACATCAAAACTCACCACCATCATCCACATACTGAGCCCAAAAGAAAGTTTTAAGAGGGAATGAAATACGTGAAAAAATGCCACCAGCCACGACAGGTCCCTCTTTGGTTCCCGAGGAGAGCGTCCATGAGAGCAAGGTTCCTGTCATTTCCTCCTGCTGGTGTTCAAGAGGGAAGGTTTTATTTCCTACGATCCAGAGTTCTAGGCAGTGCATCACAAACTCAGTCACACTAGCTTTTCTAATCGGTGAAATGGATCCATCCTGAAAGACAAATGAAAGCTGGCTCCATCCCTCAGTGCAGATACCAGCCTCCTGGTGTCCTCTGTCCCTGTTTCACACCAAGGAGTGTGCCCTCGTGGCCCTCTCTGAATGCATCAGCTGGTACACAGGAATGACTAAGGGTCTTCGTTCAAGCAGTAGCACACAAAGGGTTAAAAAAAAAAATCAAAACCCCAGCTTACAACCTTTTCAAATAGGAATAGTGAAAGTAACATGCAAAATATTGGAAGCCCAAATGCAATTTGTGGGGGAGGAAATTTTCTGATCTACAGAAAGTGATGGCATTTGCGCAAGTTCTGATTAAGCTGTTTTCAGCTAAGTCGTATTGAAGCCTAAGTCGCAAGCCTAGGGTTGCACTTACAGGCAGTCTACTGATCTCAATAATAAATCCTGGATTCCGTTAAGAGTTGAGCTTGCAAACTGCAAACCCTGATCACCAGTTCTTAGATGCACAAGCCAAATTCAAATTTCAAGCTCTGAGCCCGTGTACGTCCTCTTTTGAATGAGAGAAGCATTATTGCTCACACTACCTCCCGAATGCAGTTTCTAAATTCTAGGCGTCCAGTAGACTCTAACTTGGGAATTGTAGAAATCAAATCATAGCAGGAATATTGCTTTGGATTTTGATGACACATAAAAACGAGTTAATTCCAGAGACATACTTCTCGTGTAGAAGAAATAGGAAATGGAAATGGCTTCTAGATTTATCTGTGGTCACCTTTCTGAGTGCCATTTCTATATTGAAATTAAACTCCTAATTTTCTTCTCTGTAGGAAAAAAGAAATGGTGTGTCAAGTTTTATGAAGTCATTAACACACTCTGATCGCCAGAGTTGCAACAAAATAAATTGTCATGTCTGCGACAATAAAGACTGACCCTTGGAGAGTATATATTTCTAAGTGTGGCATTATCTACACATACAGGGTGAGAATAGAATCGAGACAACGGAACTTGATAAATCAGACTAGAGAACGTGTCCACTAATTGAATCAAAGGAAGTTTCACATTTTCCAGATAATGTCTAAATTTCCCAATCTCTCATTTTATTTATAACCGAAGCCTCTGGGCATTAGCCTAAAATATTACTTCTTCTTGAAATATGATTTTATTCCTTAGAGTTTAACAGAAAATAATATCTAGAATCTGAGGCCCATTTAATAATTTTATACCACACACACACACACACAAAAAAAAAATTAGATAAATTTTTTTTGAGGGACTGCTCACCAGGGTCCACGTACATTTTTTTACTTAATTATCTAAATGACACCTGAAGGTCCATACAATGGAATAATACTGGTCCCTAAGACAAGGGTAAATTCTAAAATCATTCTACAAAGTAAAGGAAGCCAGACACACACAAAAGTGTGTAATGTAAAATTGCTTTTTTTCCATAAAATCTTATAAGACAAACTATAGTGACAGGAAGCAGATCTGAATTTGCCAGAGGCTAGGCTCCAAGGAGGGAATGACTACAAGGTGGCATGAGGGAACTTTTTAGGGAGAAAACGTTCAAATCATGCTTGTGTTGGTGGTTATACCTTTTTTTTTTTTTAAGATTTTATTTATTTATTCATGAGAGACAGAGAGACAGAGAGAGAGGCAGAGACACAGGCAGAGGGAGAAGCAGGCTCCATGCAGGGAGCTCGACATGGGACTCAATCCCAGGACTCCAGGATCAGGCACTGGGCCGAAGGCAGTTGCCAAACTGCTGAGCCACCCAGGGATCCCTGGTTCTACCATTTTTAAACATTTGTCAAAGTCATCACAAAAAAAAAAAAAAAAAAAGCTGAATTTTATTGGATCACAAGTATATCCCTGCAGAGCTGACATTTGAAAATCGAAAAAAAAAAAATCACATGAGATAAATGTTTGTTAGTTTGTTCTTTTGTTTCAAGGAAGACATAGGTTGAAGGTGAGTGACTTGCACAAGGTCACACAGCCGCTTACCTGGACGCACACCTGTTAAGTGCTGAGACCAGGAACTACCTCCGTACAAACCGGTGGGAACTTGTGCATCACTCTTTCTGTCATCAGCATCTGTCGGTGTGTCCGGAATAGAAGGGACAACTCATATTTGCAATACGTATATAAATAAGGTGCTCGCTCTCCTGCACAGCCTTGCCTCGCAACACATCTTCTCTCTCCGTAGTTTTCTGTTTCTTTAGAAAAATCTCAACAGCAAAAAGTTCCTCAAGTGCCAAAGATAGTTTATAAATATAATACATCTCTCTGCAATATTCAGCTATAAATTATGATCTTTATTTTTCAAACCACAGGTCACTTATTCTGGGGGATTAGAGGTATGGGTTTTTGTTGGTGGTGCTGAAATTCTAGGGCTTATATTCGGCGTAAAATCCCTCTGCTTCCTTATTGCCCTTCTAAGGAGAATATTGGAAATTTATATTAGTGTTTTCTTTCTGAGTTGTTATAGTTGGGCCTTCCCCACCCCCCGCACCCCGCAGTTCTCTCTAACGAGTTTCATCTAGGACCTCCACGCCTTGGACGTGGTGTGGATAGATATTTAAGGCTTGCTCAAGAGGCCCAGCCTTGACCTGTCTGGTTTTCCTTCTGTTTATAAATGGCCTGGTGTCCTATCACAGGCTCTCCGAGCACACCCAGCTTTCTAGAATTTTCCTCTCTCAAATTTCAAACACCACAATCTCTCCTTGCATCTGGAGCACCTCTGTTTACTGGAAAGAGTTTTCTTATAAACAATTTAAATGTGGTTGTCAAAAATCCATGCCAGCTGCTTCAGCTTCCTCCTCCATACTCGGGATAATTGCCTCTGCAAACTGCAAGGGAACAAGGTATCTCTCTCTTCCCTTGCTCTCTCTCTCTCTCTCTTTTCAAAGACTTCCAGACTCACTCACTGCCTAAGCCTATTTCAGATTGATGAAAGTGTAATTTAAAGGAGAGCCTTTCTTCTTTCCTACAAAAAAAAAAAAAAAGAAAAGAAAAGAAAGAAAAAGGGTTCTTTGGTGGAGATAAAAGTGGCCTCAATGAAGATTATTCAAGATGCCATTTAAAAAGGGGAAACAGCATCAAACATACAAATGCAGAAGCAGGTTTGGATGAAAAACATTTTTTTTTTTTTTTGAAAAACATTTCTCTATAAGAATTCTAATTCTCTTGCTATCCAGTAGCTGGAAACACTGCTCCCCAGTATCTCCACTTAATGGAAGCAAAATAATCTAAGCAATACGGAGGGCAGTAGCAGGACAATCCCGAGTTCACAGGCGAAGAAAAGTCACTTCATCTCAATTGTTTAAAAACCCGTATCTAGGCACTTCAGGCCTTGCAGGAGCTGTATGATGTGCGCACAGGATCCCACAAGAAAGAGAATGTATTATCAATTTACAAGCTTGCTCAAACTATTGAAAGTAATCAATTCCCTTAAAAAATAATTAAGGATGATTTTTCTTCAAGCACTTGACTTAACAGGCTTCAGATGTATCCCTGCAGATACGCGTACGGATCGTAAGCTGCACCTTTCCCTGGCAGTGATTAGAAGTTAGGATGTTTCCACTTCAGTACCTAAACTGCATTATTTTTATAACTAACGAGAAAATGCTCATAAAGGGAGCACTGGGGTAGCTCAGTCGGTTAAGCATCTGCCTTCAGCTCAAGTCATGACCTCAGGGTCCTGGGATCGAGTCCTGCGTTGGGCTCCCTGGTCCATGGGGAGTCGCCTTCTCGCTCTGCCCCTGCTCCTGTGCTTCTTCGCTCCCTCTCTCCCTCTCAAATAAATAAATAAAATCTTAAAAAAAAAAAAGAAAATGTTCATAAGGAAATAGGTTGGTATAGGAGCTAGGAAAATGCTCTCTTTTTAGGAGCCTGAAAATTGTAATATACCTAGATATCCTTGATTACAGGGTAGATGCATTTTAACAGTAGGTAATTCAGTGTAAACTACAAATGAAAATGTACGTAGGAACTTCTCCAAGGGACTTGGGTCAGGGTTGACGGATTGGCCAAATAAAAATATATAACATTAAGTTAAATTTAAATGTCAGGTAAATTACAAATACTGTTTTCGAGTGTAAGTAAGGCCTATAAAATCCTTGGAATACATTTGTACTAAAAAGTGATGTGTTGTCTGAAATTGAAATTTAAGTAGATGTCCTGTATTTTGTCTGGCAGCCCTATTTGGAATAAAAATGGTGCGAAAGCAAACCAACGAGAGAACTCTGCAAGTACTAGGGTGACTTTAAAATTAATGTTAAACAAAGTTATCTTGAAGTTTGTTGTTAGTCCTTAGCATAGTATTTGGAGCCAGACGATGAAGCTTTCATGTGTCAATAAAATTCTGTCAATGAAAAAAAAAAATGAACATTATTTTTCATTGACTAACAAGAAAAATGATTATAATGGATCAAATTTGTAACAAAGGCAAATAGGATAATCAAATTAATAACCTTTAGGAAAGATGATATGCTTTTAAAAATGCAGTTTTTAAAAAATATGCTTATTTGGAGGCACCTGAATGGCTCAGTGGGTTAAGGGTCTGCCTTTGGCTCAGGTTACGACCTCAGGGTCCCTGCTCTGTAGGGGGTTGGCTTTTCCTTCTCCTTCTGTCCCTCTCCCCTGCTCATGCTCACTCTCTTTCTCTCTCTCTCAATTTAAGTAAATAAAATCTTTAAAAAAATGAAATATGCTTATTTGATGAAATAAAAAGAGGATATCATATTTCTGGTACTTTTTATGGTTGGTAAAATCTGAAAATTTTGCTACTACTGGATTTTACTGTTCTTTTTACATCAGAAGTCCTATTATTTTTGTCTGGTTTGTATTAAAGGGAGGAAGTTCTTGTTACTCTTTTACAATTCTTTTTCCTTCTTTTAATTCATGTTCACATGATCATAGCTTTTTTCTCTTTTGGTCCAATCACCACCTCACTGAATCTAGGAGAACTACTCTCCTATGTGTAATAAAAGGTGTCTAATTTTTTTTTTAAAGCCTCCACTCTCAATTTATGACTGATTATATTGCACAGCTTGACTTGGGCCACTTATGCCCTTTGCAGCCACCACCTTAGTCCATTTTCCTCTCTCCCATATCTCTCTTAGCAGCTTCTGGACTGATTCCTCTCTTTTCACTCCTATTTTGATTCAATTGATTCCATTTCCTTTATACAAAGGAGCTGTTTCTGATATTTTTAAAATGCAATCAGATAGAATCACTTTTTTATGTAAAATCCTCTACTGGTTTCCCATCACCCTTAGAATAAAATCCCAATTAAAGACCAAACTTTAAAGATTTGGTGACTTTAGTACTGCTCCAGCAATATTTCCATCACTCCCTCTCTACCCTGTCTCTTGTTTCTCAAGCATGCTCCCTGGTTACCCTTGAGGCAAGACATGGCTCTTGTGTTCCTTTTCTGTGGGACTTCTTTCCTTCAGAACTTATCATTGCTCATTTTCTCTTTTTTTATAATGACTTTTTTTTTGAGATTTTATTTATTTATTCATGAGAGACACAGAGGGAGGCAGAGACATAGGCAGAGGGAGAAGCAGGCTCCATGCAGGGACCCTGATGTGGGACTCGGTCCCGGACCCCAAGATCACACCCTGAGCCAAAGGCAGATGCTCAACTTCTGAGCCCCCCCAGGCATCCTTCATTGCTCATTTTCTTACTTCATTCAAGTCTAGGCTTGAATATCACTGTTTGCCTATATATATAATAAGCCATCACCTAGCCTCATGTCACAAAATACACTCTGTGGTTATTTCTCCTTATCTTTCTTTATTTTTCTTCACAGTACTTTGGAACACCCCAAACAATTTACTTATTCTTTTTATATAACTCTCCTTTTTAGAAAATAAGAGCCTCTAAAAAATAACTTTGACTCTTGTTTCTTGCTTTGGCTCCATTGCCTAGTTATATTTAAATTATTCTTTTGCTGCGATCTCAAGCTATACCTCCTCTTACTTTATAAGAGAATTTCACTGTCTCTTGAGAACACTGACCTGAAGGCTAAGATGCATCCATTGCATAGAAGTATTTGCTCCATGAATTAAAGGCATAATCTTGCTACTTGTCCTACTAGCCTGTCATACTTTACCAAACAAACTAAGAAATTACAGGAGACATACAGCAAAGGCCTTTAATCTGAAATTCTTTCCATAAATGTACAAATAGAAATAAAAACCTTTGTACAAGCCACAATTATTGTTCTTCCTGTCAATTAACAGAAAGATCATAATGATCGTTATTTTTTTTTTTCCAACTGGAGCCAAAATACAGTCCCAGACATGGAAATCTCCAAAGAGCACTCTGTCTGAGTGTTTCCGGCACTGCATGATCTGAGATCTCGGCATTATGGAGGGCACTGTTTCCACTTGCTAGTCTTTATACTTACATGCTGAAAAAAGCCAAGGATGAAAGGCTCTTCCAAAGGATTAGTCATTAAGTAACGTGAAAAACATCAACAGAATATGCGTAGCGCATAGTAGCTGCTCAATAAATATTTGTTGAATAAATAAATGAATAATTAAACTCATTTTCCCCCTTTGAAATAACTGAGAGTGTATTTTATGAAAATAGGGTCTGGAAGCTCACAAAGATTTTTCTCATAAAATCCGAAGGTCCAGTTTAATTCTTCATTTTTTTTCTACTTAATAGATGTCTTCCTCCATGAAGTTGTCTCTTCGTCTGCTATTCTGAAATGGCACAAAACTGAGTTTACTTTTTAAAAATAATTTTGTCCTACTCTATCTTTTGATTTCTTCTTTCTGTCCTGTCAGCCTATAGGTCTATTTCTCCATGACTCTGTATTTAGTGATGACTCTTTAAGTTCACTCCCTCAGAGAGCATATTAAATTTATGTACTCAATGACTCAATTACCATTTCCAGTCCTTACTATTGAATGATGCTTCAATCTCAAGATTTAGAAAGCCTGCTGCTGAATTTCTCATTCCAAAGAACTGTTTTTCACCAATTCACAATGACTCCACTTAGCTTACGAAGTCGTGTTTAGGAAATGACACATAGAATCTAAACCTGCTGGGTCTTAGGGTAGCTCTATTTTTAACATCTTAGGAACCTCCATACTGTTTTCCAGAGTGGCTGCCCCAGCTTGCATCCCCACCAACAGTGCAAGAGGGTTCCCCTCTCTCTGCATCCTCTCCAGCATTTGTGGTTTCCTGACTTGTTCATTGTAGCCATTCTGACTGGTGTAAGGTGGTATCTCATTGAGGTTTTGCCTGCTAGGTATTTGCCCCAAAGATACAAATATAGTGATCTGAAGGGGCACCTGCACGCCAAGGTTCACAGCAGCAATGTCCACAATAGCCAAACTGTGGAAAGAGCTGAGGTGTCCATCGAGATAAAGATGTAATATATAAATATAATGGAATATTACTCAGCCATCAGAAAGAATGAATACTTACCATTTGCATCAACTTGGATGGAACTGGAGGGTGTTATGCTGAGTGAAATAAGTCAATCAGAGAAAGAAAATGATCGTATGGTTTCACTCATATGTGGAGTATAGGAAATAGTGCAGACTATTTAGGGGAAGGGAGGGAAAACTCAACAGAAAGTCATCAGAGAGGGAGAAAAACCATGATAGACTCTTAACTACAGGAAACAAACTGAGGGTTGCTGGAGGGGAGGTAGGTGAGAGCATGGGGTAATTAGGTGATAGGCAGTAAGGAGGGCACGTGATGTGATGTGCATTGGGTGTTAAACACAACTGATAAATTGTTGAACACTACATCTGAGACTAAGGATGTACTATATGTTGGCTCATTGAATTAAAAAATATATATATATATAAACCTGCTTCTCTAGTTTATCCCAGGATGCCCCTGGTATGAAGCCTCTGCTACTGAGGTCACTGAGTTGTAATTATTTCCAGTTTCTCCTTATCTATGTCTATAGCACCAGGCTGCTATATTTTCTTCTCAGAGTGTCTCCCACTTTTCATGAAATATCCCAAATCAGGAACATGCAGTCCAAAGAATGATTTGGTGGTTAAGTCAGGAGGAAAAAAAGAGAAAATCGGAGCACTGGACCTAGGAGGAGAATTTGATTCGTGTACAACTGGGTGACTCTAGGAAAATAGTTTATCCCTAGGCCTCGGGTTCAACAATATAGGATGTTTCGGAAGCGGAGCTCTAGGTTAACTCTGTGGAACTGTTCAGCTTTATTAGATCTTTTTCATCTGAAAATAAATATTTGTTTAAAATAATTTGCCTTTTTCTTTTCCCTCCCAAACCTCATGTATCATCACACTATTCTCCAAGCCTAGCAAGTGCACTGTCCTGCATAGTTTTGCCTGTGGGGATGAAAATACTTATAATAAAAGTCTATATTATTAGGACTTGATACTAACAAAAATTTATCTTCAACAAATCAAATTAAGAGAAAAAAAGAACATTTACATGTCATCAAAAAGATAAACATCTTGGCATTAGTGACATTAGATAGTTCGTATGCATGACGTAGAAAAATGAAGCTGTATATTTTAGATAATATGGGAATGGTAAAAAAAAAAAAGCATAGTGGAAGTGAAATATTACTTTCTCTTAGGAAAAATATTAAAATAACCAGTGCTATTTTACCATTTTTATCTTCAAATCAAATAAAAAATTTGAGTCAAATCTTTGTTAGCATAACTATGTCTCTAGTCACTGCTGTTTGATGATCTCCAGAGGACTCCTGGAGACATTGACTCCTCAGTCTGTGATCATTTCTTCCGCAACCCCAGGCTCTGTCCCCAGATTTGACTGGTAGATATACACTCTTCCATGCTTTGTGTTTAAAAAGTGATCGTAAGGGCAGCAAAAATACATAATTTTGTAGAATGATGCCCAGATAAAGACCTCTTCTCTGGGAGGAAGTAATAACTGCCAGGCCTCTTGTGGTTGGTTTTTTTCCTGATAGCAAAAGGACACCTGAAGCCAGGCCAAGCCCTGTTTCCTGTGGTCAGGTGACATGATGCCATATATGCTTCTACCGCCCATTTCACTCTAAGGATCATGTCACTTTGACATAGAACTGGAATTAGAATTAAAACTAGAGAAAAAGAGACCGTATGTGTTCATATGTGTGCTTCTGTGTGTGTCCATACACAAAGACACTAGGCAATGAATGTTAAAATAGAAATACGCTTGTGGGTGGCACTGTCAGTGGAGTGTAAGGTCATAAGCGTCAACAAGCCCAGAGGTCTGGGGAG
The DNA here is from genome assembly GCF_048418805.1 of Vulpes vulpes. NCBI lineage: Eukaryota > Metazoa > Chordata > Mammalia > Carnivora > Canidae > Vulpes > Vulpes vulpes. The sequence goes on along the minus strand of NC_132783.1, from coordinate 5,249,335 downwards.
TTTTGAAAGTGTTAACAGAAGGAAAGGCAACAAGTTTATTTTTCAAAGATAATATCCATATTTTTTCCCAAAAGATTCAGGAAATATATAGTACCAAGGGCGCCCGGGTGGCTCAGTCGGTTAAGCGTCTGCCTTCAGCTCAGGTCATGATCCTGGGGCCCTGGCATCTAGGCTAGCGTCGCACTCCTTGCTCAGCTAGGAGCCTGCTTCTCCTCCCTCTGCCTGTGGTGTATCCTCTCTCTCTCTCTCTCTGTTAAGTAAATAAAAAAATAAAATAAAATCTTTAAAAGAAAATGAAAGATAGTACCTACCTGTGAATAAAGGGCTCATTATTTTCAATATCGATAAACGGGAAACACAAAAATAAGATTCCATAATAATTTAAGAGTCTAATGCATTCATTCCACATCTGAGCTGTCATATGTAATGAGTTTATTGAGCAACCTCAATAACCAAGTTGTAATAAAAACATGAAATGGTTTTATTTTTTTTTCTGAAACCGCCCACATCTCTGCAGTATTGAACCTTGTAACCTTGCTAGCGACAAGCCACATTTGCCAATAATTTCTTGTCCTGATCTCATTATTTTTCATCCATTTTTGGTTATTCAGTCTCCTCTTGATCTAGATAAAACATCCTTCTTTGTTTGAAAACTATCTCATGTTCAAAAAACAATCCCTTCCCATCCCCCCCAGTCAAGGATGCACCAAGTTCTAATGGTGGCCAGGTGGGGTGGGTTCCTGTGGCTCTCCTGCTCCCTTCCCCCTCTTTCTTGATGCCAGCTTCTCAGGTACTGATGGATGGCAGAGGGGAGGGGGCCTGACAGCTGCAACCCCTCCACCCCCCTCCCTCCCTCTCCAGTCACTACCCGCAGCCCACAGTCCCAGCACTTTGAGGCTCATTGCAGACAGGAGAGATGGAGCGATGGTAACTGGGTTCTGGAACCCACCTTCAGGCCTGGGCAGCTCCTGGAGAGATTATCTGGGCTCTTCCCTCAGAGCCCAGGGGGGAGGCATCTCAGCTCTTAAGCAGCTGGCCTCCCTCTCTGCAGCAGTTGCAGCCCACACAGCCACTTGCACAGATTCGAGGGTTAATCCTAGGGCCTGTGAGATCCTGAAGGATCCATGTCCCACACTGCTTGGGAACAAGAGCTGCTGGGACAGGACTGTGGTGGTCCTTAACCTCGGCCTCCCTGCGAGGCCGTTCTCAGCATGCTCTCCCACAGTGCTCCACTGTTGCATTAGCACAAAGCGTGACAGCCGGCAGGTTTCCAAGAATGCAATGCCAGTTTTACCTTCCTGCAACTTCCTCCAACTGCTTAACTTGGGGAAAAGGAAACAGCCCCCTCGTTGCCAGAAGAACGGGGTGACATCTTTGGAAGAGGCAGCGTTGCAGGAATTAGGGCATTTTTCGCCTTTGCTCGTGCACACAGACCTCCTGAGACTGACAAAAGTTGTCTTCTTTTTTTCCTCTTCTTTATCAAGTTTCCATGACTTTATATAAGACAATTTGTAGCCCTTGGCATCTGAGCATTTTTACAGCCAAGAAAGGCAGAGCTATGCACTTTTGGCAAGACAATAGGATTGGAAGCGCAGCAGGCATGTGATTATAATAATGTCAAAGGACCAAACAGCTAGAACTTTTAACCCTTAGTGTTTGGAGTGATGATTCCAAGCATTTGTATTACATGATTTTTCTTTTTTTAATTCTCTCTTTTAAAAGTTCAGTGTTGAAGTTTGATTCCTGGAGGAGAAAAAAAAAAAAGGATTTTGTGCATCTTGAAGCAGGATGGCATTGAATTTCTTACTTCCTGCTCATTGTTTGGTTTAGCTGGTTGACACTCAGAGCTCACTGTGAGCTGCTTGGGGAATTTTAGGGAGGTTAACTATTGGGTTTCATCTCTAGCTTCATGCGAAGCATCTGCAAATAATCAAGATACAGAAAGAAGCTCAGAGTGGGAGCAGGCTTTGGGGGTTTGATTTAACTAAACCTTCCTGTGAGCCACATTTCTTTGTTTACATACATTCCTGCTCTGAAGGCCAACTTCCTGTCATAAAGCTGCATACCAAATTTGAGTATTTAGAGAACAGTGTGGTGGCTCAAACCATCATGACTCTGGAACCAGACTTCAAGTAATTGTTGTTCTCAAAAAAAATATATGATAAAATGAAGCACCTCATCCTGGCATGATTAAAACCCTTTTCAGATAATCACATACGTTGACGTAGTTCCAAACAGAAAGAAGAATTACTGCGGTTTGGGCACAAAAATATCTGTCCATGTAGAGCTTGTCAGAGACACCAAAGTGACAAAGGACAAAAACCGAAAAGGAAAGAAACTCATTTTTCAAAAGTTAAATCCCCAAGAGCAGACTGGGTGTGACCAATACCATATGGTATAAATTTGAGTGGTCCAAATTTCTCAAATCTTTCAGGTGTCGTGGTGCCTTTGGCTCCCTCACTGTATCATCCTTTATCAGTTATTTTCTACTTTGTAGACCTATATCTGCCTTCTTTTCTGAAAATATCACCTAATCTATCCTTCCTATCCTCTCTCGATATTTCATCCTCTTTCTCCCAGTGAATCTCTTGGTTTGCTTTTCCAGGTAATACCTGCTTTACCGCACACACAAAATCCATAGTCGTACTCCTTCTCTCCTACCCTACTGTTCTCCAAGATACAAATCGTAAGGTTCAATCTCAAGTCTACGCTAGATCTCAAGATGTAATTAGATCAGGGCTCTCCCACCCAGAATCATTCTTTCCACAGTCACTGATGACGTCATTATCAAGTCAAAAAGCAACGGACAGCTTTCATGGTGTACTTATTGCACTGTATCTAGAATTTGGTTCTCGTGACAGCACCCTGCTTGAAACCACATCCTCCTTTGATTTCTGGGACATTGTCTCTGGGTTAGTCACCAGGACTGGCCCCTTTCCTTCCTGTGTACTTTAAATCTTGGGACTTTCTAGGGGGCCACTGTCAATGTAGATTTTTCTGATCTGCCTAAGTTCTCTATTCCTCTCCTGTAGCATTAGTTGCATAACAGACCCCAACGATCCCCAAATCCGCATAGCTAGCCTGTGGTTCTCCCTCACTTACTGCATCCTTCTAGCAAGCAATTCCTTTCACTCCTACCTACAAATGCCATTTGAACATGCAATTTAGTTCTACCTCCAATCTTAGAAACAGTAGGATATGGAGTAGCTAGGAATGAATCCTGGCTGTGCCTCCTGCTGGCTGTGTAACTGTGGGCAAGTTATTTACCCCCCCTGTGCCTCAGCGTCCACATCAGTAAAATGAAGATAGAGTAACTCACAGGGCCTGCTGATGTTGTTATCATTATTATAGTTCCATTCATCATCCTCTTTAAAAGTCCTTATTACTTTTCACTGCCTAACAGGTCTTCCATCCCAATTTGGCTCTCTTAAAAATTAATCTTCCACCAAACAGATTGATCTTTCTGAAGTGTTAGCATATCTGTTCAGTTCTGGGATGGCTTCCCTTAATTTTCACAGTGTAGCTCAGATGAACCACACCCTCCATGATATGACTTCCACCAACCTTGGGAACCTAACCTATCAGCACAGAGGAGAATGGAGGACATCAGATCCCTCCTCCGACTTTCAACCAGCAATTTTGATTTCCTGTGTCCAACTGCTCAATAATCAAATTATTTTCCCTTTGGCAAAAGAAACAAAAGAAAAAGAAAACAAAACAAAACAAAACAAAAAAAATCCTCTACTTGTCTATTTCTTAAGCTGCATTCTAAATAAATAGGCAAGTTTAAAATGAGAGTTAGTAATTTTACGGGTACAGCCAAGTCATATATCAAGACAGAAAAACGAAATGCAAATATCATTACCCAACTTCTATGTGTGGCCACCTATCATTTATATTCTTTATTTGTCTGACTTCTTTTACATTTTATTCCTAGTCTTTCAGTTTACTCTGTCATGCTTCCCTGTACTGAAAGCAACAACCATGGACATGAAATAAATTGATTGTGTTCAAGAGAAAAAGCGTAGATGGTGAAAGTAATTAAGTATGGAGGTAAATCTTCTTACAAAATCAGAACGGACCTTTTTTTTTCTCCTGTTCTGAAATTTTAGTTTTTCTACTTTGAAAATGACATTTACTTAGGCAAAAAGGAAAAAAAAAAAAAAAAGCCCAGTATAAATTACACTAATAATGCCATTTCCAGATATTGGGCAGTGTAGATAATCATGAATTAGTGTCCTGAGAGCCATTGGAATGGTGGGGAAAAATTAATCAGATCAATTAAAATAGTCTTTTGGAACATTGCAATATGCATTCATACCACACTACATTATTTCTGAGTATTTTAAAAGACATAGAAATAATGTTTTTTGCTGCTCATTATGGACACTTATGTGGTATATTTTTTGCCTAAAATAAGATGATTAGAGTTAAATTTTTGCTATGTATTCTCGTCACTATGCATGTGATACATGGTACCACAAAAAGAAAACAAAACAAACAAACAAAAAAAAACAAAAAAAAGGAAAAAACAGGTCACATAATTGGAAGAGTAAAACACACCTGTACCAATTTCTGTATTACTTTTTTTAAAAAACATCATTGATTTCCTTCTTGTTAGTGGACTTGACATGAAATGCTTGGGGTGATTTTATCAAATAAAATAGTATAATCTTTAACGTATAATTCCAGAACTCCCTGTCCAATTGTTCAGATTAACTATAGCAGTTTGGTTAGTATCGTTATTTTTTGACATTGAAAAATATATAAAAGATTTACATATTCATTAGAGTTACTTGTTTTAGTTTACTTTTGAATGTCACTTAAAGCACATTATCAGTAAATCAAAATTTCTGAGTTGACAATTAGCATTACACATTTACTTTCTAAAACTACTGATATGAATTGATTCTGGGCAAATTTCTATATTACTGTGTTTGGAGTTTGGGGAAATAGCTAATTTAGAACTCAAATATTTAGACAACTACATATATATTTTTTTTCAATAGATAACATTTAAAGACATTAATGAAATATATAGTTGTATCCCTTTGGAATCTGCTTCTGTGGGGGGGTCACTTCTTTCCTATGTTTTTATTTATGTTTTTTTTTTAGTTTAATTAACAATGTTATGTTACTTTCAGGAGTACAATGTAATGATTCAACAATTCTATACATTATTCAGTGCTCATCATGATATGCGTACTCTTAATCCCCTTCACCTACTTCACCTGTCCTCCTCACTGACCTCCCCTTGGCAACCACCAGTTTAAGAGCAATATATTTCAATAAATAATGTTTCACATACTTGCTACGCCTTGGTGCTCAGAGATACTTGAGGCGCCATTTACCCATGATGAAACTCAATGAAAACTTCATCCTTGGTTTACCAGTGTTCTTTAAGCAGCAGTCCTGTGTCTGCTCACATTTGAGGATATTGATTGGGTCTTAACGGCAGAGTAACAGGAGCACCAGCATGCAAACAGTTAGCCCCGAATGGTCCTGCCTCATCAGCTCCTCAGAACTCAGGCAGGGTACTGTCAGCAGAACTGCTCCAGCTTACTTTGTGGAAGGCAGATAAGTGGTCCCTCAGGTAAGGAAGACTTAGACAATAACACTTCACACACTGCAAGCAACACCTTAATTGTGTTTGAATGTGCATGGGAAGTCAATGGAGTTTTCTGCCGTAACTGCCATAAAATGAAGCTTAGATTACTGAGTAAGCTCTGCCTTATTCTGTACCCTCAGAAACAGCAGAAAAGATGCCAACACGATGTTAATATTTGATCATCTTTAATATTTCAAAATCCTTAATTTGAAACAATCAAGATGCAAGTGGAATATATAATCTTCCCTGAGTATTTGTAATATTTTTATGCTAAAACTGGGTTAGTGCTTATTCACACTTAGTGGAATATATTGTACATAAAGACAATGGCCACATAGCAAAATATTGTGTCTCACTTTGACACATAGCATCCTTCCTTTGCTGTATTTCCCACTAATTTATATTATGGTATTATATATAGATTTTGTTTTGTTTTGTTTCATTTAAAGATCTTCCTTATCAATTTGATTGTAAGCTCTTTGAAGTCAGGGTCTATACCTGCCTAGGTTTCCTAAATAATGAGGAACAGTTCACTCTCTGAAATTGGAGGGACCTAATAACTACCAGTCGAATAGATTCACGCTCTTTTAATATCATTTTCAAAGATGTGGGGGAAGAACATAGTGCTGTTTGATTAAGTCCTAGAGCATAGAGAGTGGTGATGAAATATACCAAATGCATGTTTACTTTTAATACATAAATAATATTAAACTAAGGACTTCTCTATAGAAACTCTTATACTCTTACTAGGAAAACTGACAAAAGCCAAAGCTATATGTACCAGAAAAAATGGTAGGAAAAAATACCATATTAAAAAAAATTAAAAATACATATTTTAGAATTTAAAGTTTAAAGAATCCATCCTGATATTCTTTATAAACAAAAAAGTTATGGTAGAAAAATGATAGGGTTATTTTCTTTGTATAAAATAATACAATTGCTAAAACATCATTATTCTAGATTTATAGACTCTCACTCGCTAAAACATCATTATTCTAGATTTACAGACTGTCACTTGTTTTATCCCTATTGTAACAAATAGCATGGGTTTGTAAAATGACTGGCTAGGGAAAGGGAGCAAAATTTGTGTCCTTAGAGTATAGAAAAGTAATAGACCTCTACAGGTATGAAACTCATGGCTTCGTTGTGTTAGCTCAAGGCTTATCCCACAGAAACAAAGCAGCACGGATTTGGGATCTGTTCTATTCTCACACAACATCCTTTATAACTAACTCATCATTGCACTCTGGTTTTTCATAGCATTACAGCTTAGAAATTCCACAACTTTCCAGTTGTACAACTAACATAAACTCCAAATCACAACCGACTCCTTAATATAAGCATATGCACAAGACCATTTCCTAATATAGAAAGATATGCTTTCTGTTTCAATTACATTCTGCAACATTTGGGTTTTTTTTCCACTTTGGCCCACCCTGGAATCTCATTTTAATGTGGGAAGCTTTCAAATATTTATATAGGAACATAAATAAAAATTAACTTCTCTCTTCTTTTATAAATCTATTGCTACTGTTGCCTCGTTCTGCCATTACTTTTAATTTTTCTTATTTGACTGCATCCAAAATTCTGGACTTTGAAGTGCTCTTTTCCCTCATACATGTAGCACTTAAAGTTTGCAAGTGTTTTATTAAAGATCTATTGATTTAGTTCATTCACATATACTTCTTTGTTAACATTCAGTATCTCAAACAATACTTATAGTGCTTGGTTGCTTAATAATTTTCCTACAACTATCTATTGAAAAGAATCATAAAAGTTCAATTTACCTTCTTTCTGAAAACACACACACATATATAAATATACATACATATATGTATCATATATATATATATATATATATATATATATAGAGAGAGAGAGAGAGAGAGAGAGAGAGAGGCGAGAGAAAGAAAGAGAATATTATGGGAAACAAATCTATGCCACTCAAAGCCACCTTAGAAGATGTGCTATGGAAGGCATGCATGTGACAATTTGTTTATAGCTGGTACTTTTGAGAAGATATTGATTCTTCATTTCAAGGAAGTCTTACTGCATCTAGAAGTAAGATCTAAATTCGATGTGCTGAATTGAGTGCCAAATAATATTCCAAGAATAATGGATGTTGTAAACCAACAATTGCCACAGTGTTTTGGAAAATGGTCAAAAAATAACATTAAACTTCAGCTTCAGTGCAAGGTAAATGCCTGGGCTGTTGAAAGTTACTTACTCTATATTTTGTCATAAGCCACTAACAAATCGTAATCAAAGACAAATACCTTGTTATTAAAAAAAAAAAGAAGAAGAATTGAGAGCTACAGTGTGAGCTTGGAGAAAGGATGAACAAAGAAGTATTTTTCAAAGGAATTTTACTTTTATTTCTATCTTTAACAAAGTTCTCTCAAGCTTACTGTCTTTATTGTGAAAAACAAAATATTCTGAGTATTTTGAAAACTAAAATAATAGACTCCCCAAAAAGGAAAATAAAATAAAATAAAATCTGAGCTTTTAGTACAAATCCAGTCTTCTCTAAACTCTTCTTTCATATATAATTTATTCTGAGATAAAAAAAATACTCCCTAAGTTATTTTATATCATAAATATAAATACTATCAGATATAAGTATTTTGTTTAGGTGAGATAAGAGGACATGAGACCATTTTCAAATTACAGACTGTGTTGAAAGTTAGGATACCTCTTAGATTTAAGAATAAGATGGCTTGGGCACCTGGGTGGCTCAGTCAGTTAAGCATCTGCCTTCAGCTCAGGTCATGATCCCAGGGTCTGGGATCAAGTCTCGTATCAGGCCTCCTGCTCAGCCAGGAGACTGCTTCGTCCTCTACCCGTTCCCACTGCTTGTGATCTCTCTCTCACTCTCTCTCTCTCTCTCTCAAATAAATAAATAAAATAATAAAAGTAATTTAAATATCAGCTCAATGTTATATAACCAGGAGAAATTCAAGAATTAAGTTTCTATTTACAAAGCTACAAAAATATATTTTAGATAATCATCATCCTCATTGTGCCATGGCTATCAGTTTGTTGTAATTCTATTTTTTATACTTTGTTAGAATTCCACACATCTTATTTTTGCTGGTACCCATTGTTCTAATTTACCATGTTAAAAACAGCCAAACATACAACTGAGTTAGGGAAGGCTACTCTTCCTAAGGGTGTTGTAGGTTCTTTGTATGTAGATTTGTTGCTTTAATTTGACTTTGAAATCAATTATTATGTTGCCCATTTTTTCCCCAAACATTCTTTTATTCTTTAGAGTGTTGAAGAAAATTATCTGTGCTTTATGAAATTGAGGAAAGTCCACCTTAAGTTTGGGGTGAGCTTACTCCTCTGCATCTTCCCAGGGCCTGTGACTAAAACTTTCTAATTTTTTGAGAAGTCATTTCACATCCCAGAGCAAACACTCTAGTCATGTTGTGCCAGATGTCTTACAGTAACCACACTCCTTCCATTTCTTCCTAACACTTACTAAAAACCATAAGTAAATTCTAGCAGTTTAATCAGTTTTCATGCTGCATGTATCATATTTCTTAATCACCATCAACAAATAATAGCTCTATTCTCAGGGAAAGTGAAACAATGGGATCTATCTTTTTGCTCAAAGTTGGCACTGGCTGGAGAAGGCATTATTTAACCTGAACTATCTTTAACCTCAAGAAAAAAATGTTAGATTTTGTCCTCAGTTGATACAAGGCAAGATTTTTCAATGTGAGTAGATAGTACTCCTTCTCTATAGAAAAGAAAATGTTTTCACTTAAAAAGAAAATCTTTGTTTTTTTTTGAAAGGATGGGTCAAAGAAGTTAGGCAAGTGTCCTTGTTTCAATGATTTTAGAGTCTTCAATATGTTAATATACAGCAGCAGTCTACTAAGTGTATTGAACTTTCCAGGGAGTTCAAGTCTGCCCCAGTCTCCAGTGCCAGGAGTCAGCATTGAAGACAGCTGTCTCTACCCCGAAGCAGTACCATATGGACTCAACCACATTATCCAAGATTAAAAGTCTCAAAGAAAATGAAAGAGCGTACATGGATATAATCTCTAACCTCTTTCTTCCTCCTATAAAGTCTGTAAAGGCTTCTGAAAAGTGTTTATCAATCTTGACTTGAAGAGTCAACACAGAGAACTATTTTTTCCAGTCCAAAAAGGTGTAGCATAGGCAGCTCTACGAACCAGAACTGGAAAATGGCTTTCTCTCACTCCTTGTCTCTGCCAACAGGCAGAAGAATGTGATTAACTCTGCTGCTTGGTTCTAGACTTTATGTGTCCCAATCTAGCTTTCTCAAGTTTTTCCTTCGGAGTTCAGAAAACAATCTGGTTAACAAAAAAATTGCTATTTTTTTTCTTCCTTCCTGTAAATATCCCTCTTAAAGCCTTTGCGAGTAAAATTGTTTTGACTGAGGGCAGAATTAAAATATTGTGGGTACTACGAGCCAAAATCACCTTAATGTTAGTTGAAATCCTTTAAATACAAGCCTTTTTCAATATTCTTTAATGTGTAGTATTTCTAAACTTGCTTAATCACCCCAGTTTTTTTTTAATGTATTGAATACCTAATTTGGTAGTTGGCTTCACTACTTACTAGCTAGGTGGTCCTCATTTATTTTCTTAATCTCTTTGAACCTCAGTTTCCTAGAATATAAATGGCATTATTAATACCTACCTCATAGTGTTATTTCAAGCAATGATTGAACCGATATGTGTAAAGTCATTACGATAGTACATGGCACGTCGTAAGTGCTAGATAGATTATGTTCACTACAAATTTGTCTGCTTATAATTTCCTTACCATACAGCACCAAATCAAACCATATCACCCCTCTGCTTAATACCACTCACTGGGTTCCAATCACTTTAAAATAGATTCCAAAATTCCTGAAATCCACACATATCACGTCACCCCTTTCTCACTTAACTGTTCCTATTTTGTGCCACTTTTCGTTTTCTGTATCTTTCTGGTTTCACCAGCCTTTAATCTATTCCTTTAACACCCAAGCTTGTTCTACGTTTTTATACTTGCTCTGCTTATTTCCTAGAATTCTCATCACTAAAATTTCCTAGAATTCTCATTACTTCCTGTCACTCAGCTCTCATTCCAAATATCACCTTTCCTGAACATATAAATATGCCATTGTTTCCTCTTTCTTTAGTGATACTCTCCCTAATTGAAATTTTCTTATTGATTCTTCTTTTACTTGTTTTTGCCTGTCTTCACCATTAGAATGGTGTAGGGGGTGGGGACTTGCTATGCTGTCCTCAACACTATAATCAAAATATTTAGAAGAGTGTTTGAAACAAGGTAAATACTTAATAAAATGTTTGCTTGATAAAATCAGTGGAGTAGGCTGTGTCCATTGTAAGTGATCCTGCTGTGGGCTTGGCCAGCACCAGAAGTTGTGGATATTTGGGTATTTGGTACCAGAGCGAGGTACCTACGGGATACCTGAGAGAGTTAGATACTTAGCAATCTTAGCTAATCATTCTTACCTTTCAAAACCCACATTATGGTTCAGAAAAAGAAGAGAACACCACTGGGATAGTATACACTTGATGCACCAATATATATTCATGACTGGCAGTGTCAGGAGATCATAAAACCACCATCACGCTCAGGACTCTCATCTTGTATTTACTCAGAGCTGGAAACACCCATCAGAGTGACACTTCGGGGACATAATCAAAGATACACATGGAAGAATGATCACAAGAGTTTCTGTCTGTAGGATAGATTTAGATATCAAAAAGGCCCCAGGGCACCTAGCTCTCAGCTCTCGGTTTCTAACATTATTCATCAATGATAGGAATGAAGGCTATTTGGAGAAATTACTGAGTCTAGGGGTAGGGCAGAGAATATACAAGATGACCTGGAATATCTCGGCGCCCAAAAAGCAAAAAGTGCTCAAATGACAAAAAACAACAAACAAACATAAACTCCTCATCTCACAATGCTGGGCATATGTCGAAGGTACACAGGAGCCAAAGGAAAGACTTCTCAATGGCCAGAGAACAATTTAAGCCAAAAAATAAACAAAGCTGTACCGAATTACAGCCCAAGTACAAAATAAATATGCATAAATCTATACTAATACCAAGAAATAATTGAACAAATAAATAAATGGGGAAAAAGAGACAAATCTCCCTTGAAGGAAAATCCCAAATAATTTATGTAGATACTTGGCCCTCAAGGAGGTAAAGCCTTAATGACTACCTCTTAAGTGTGGGCTGCACATAATGACTTCCTTTTAATGAGAATAGTATGGAAATGAGAACAAAAGAATAACTTCTCAAGGAAGAAAACTGGCAAACATTCTATGGTCAGTGATGAAGATTAACATCAATAGTGATAAATCATATTATAGTATATAGTCTAGCTATGATGTGATGAAAATGTGATTTTCCACCCCAAAACCTATAACCCTAGTCTCATCATTAGAAGAAAAGATCAGACAAATTCCAACTGATGAACATTTTACCAGTCACTTGACTGATGTTTCCCAAAAACATCAAGGTTATAAAAACAAGAAAAACCGAGAAACCATCTCAGTCAAGTGGAGTGCAAAGAGACTGGTGACTATAGTGCTGTTCTGGATAAGATCGTAGAACAAGGACACTAGGTAAAAACTAAATAAATGTAAATAAAAATGGACTTTTATCAATTTTGATTTATTAGTTGTTATACCATATTAGTGTAAATTGTTAACAAGGGAAGTTGGATGTTCAGTATAACTCTCTGTGTTACTTTTGAAACTTTTCTATAAATATAAAATCATTCTAAAGCAAAAAAAAAAAAAAAAGTTAAAAAAAATCCAGGAGAACCATCCACGCTTGAGTTTACAGAAACAAATGATGAGTATACTGACAATGATATTTAATATACTCCAAAAATATTTATTTAATATTCTACAGTTGTTAATAAATCAACTTCTATTTATAGTTTACATGTAGAAAAAATATTTGATGCACGTATAAATTAATGAAGAAAGCAATATTTTTATTTTTGCCCATTTTATTAGAAAATTATTCTTTAGGTATTTTATGATTTTGAGAGGAAAATAAACAAATGAAAAAGAAGTCAGGCTTATTAGGTTTAAATTGAGCAGAGGAACAAATTCTTAGGTAGTAATTTCATTTTGACTAAATTTAAAACAAAATAATAATAGCATACTTCTCTGTGATCATTCTCATCATATAAATAAAGAACTTTTTAAAGACATCATTTCATTCATTCCAATATTATTGTGTAAATGAAGTTTTAAAGAAATTAAGCACATCTTTTTTTTCATATATATAAATATAGCTCTTTAAAAATTCAGGCTGTGACAAACATTGTTTAATTTAGTCATTTCTAAAGCCTGAATTGACCAACTTCCTTTGGGATGCATAACTATTTTTAGTCTAGGTCAGATATTTATATAAAATTCCCCAAGGAAACCATCCACTCTTTTTTTTTTTTTTTTTTGGAAACCATCTACTCTTGTCTCTAAGAGTTGTGATTAAAAGAAGAAAAAGGAAGTTCATGAAAACAAGGCTAAAAAGCAAGAACCTATATAAAGTGTACCATATATAAATAAAGACACTTTTTTTTTCAAAAGTGACAAAACTTCAAAAACTTACAATGGTATATTAAGATAGAGTGACATTGATATTCTCCTACATCACTAGTGAAAATATTGATTGATTTCTTTTTTGGAAAATAACTGGAAAGTCTCTCTCATTCCACTTGGAGTAAGTAATCTCTTGTCTTAAAATGTATCATAAGCAAAGAATAAAAAATATTAAAAGAGAGAAGAAAAACTCAATGCTTGAAAATGATATTTAGTATAGCCTTCATTTTAAAATTACAGCAAACAAACAAACAAAAAAGCAACTAAAAATGCATAAGAATAAGGAACTGGTGAGAAAATAATATTACATTATTGGAGAGATTTATGTGGTCATTAAAATCCTTGCAAAGAATATAAAACAATTTAATGCCTTAATAAAAAGCCAGTACAAAAAAAGGACACTCTCAAGAACATTAGCTTAATACTGATTGTTATAAAGCTTACATATTAATTTTTGACAACCCTTTCTCAAAGTTGAATCAATCTCCATCTTACATAAGGCAGATCATTAGTTTTATTTATACAGGTAATGTTGTAACTAACTCAATTTGGTGGGAGCATGAAAAGACATGTTGCTCCAATTGACTATTCTTGAAAGCATCAGTAAGGCATTTCTAGGATTGTACTGGTTAGCTAGTAACGTGACATTAAAAATTTTTGCAGGCCTAAAACATCAGTCATGCACCAGGGAGTAAAATTTAAGAAATTCAAGAGATTCATTCATATGTTGAATTGGACGCTAAATAAGTAAATAAATAAATAAGTCATGAAAAAGAAACCATGGCTTTGCCTTTAGGTCTTCTGTTATTCTGTTAGTTGCAGAAACATGGAAGAGACCAGATTAAGTTTCCCGATTTTCTACGAGGGTTAACAAACTCATCTCCTACCCGTCCCGTCTGGTTCCTAAAACATATGTTCTATCCTAAGTCAACAATATAAGAGTCATGTGCTGAGCAGGATTTTGGTCCTTACAATCTCCATCTCCTGGTGTTTTATCTGTGAATATGTTACCCTCCATGAAAAAAAGGACTTGGCCCATGGAAGGAATTAAGTTTGCTGATCAGTTGGCTTTAAGGAGATTATCCTAGGCTATCTGTTGGGCCCAATGGAATCATATGTGCCTTTGTGTGATTACGTAGCTTTAAAAATTGTCCCTACAGCAGTCTTTTGAAGAGGATAGATAGTATTGTATGCTAGTTATTTTCCATTCTTCTCCTCCAGACTCACTTTCCACCCTTTACCTCCTTTCCACCCTGAAGGAGAGAAAAAGGTGAATGAGGAAAGCAGAAGAGTCAATGAGAGAAATTGGCGGAAGAGGCAGGAGAATAGAAGCGTGAGAAGGACTTACCCACAATTGAAGTATTTGAAGACAAAGAAGGCCGTAAACCAAGGAACATGTGGTAGCCTCTAGAAGCAGAGAACAAGCCACACTGATACGCAGTCCCTACAACTGTGTGGAACTGGATTTTGACACAATCTTCAGGAGCTGGGAAATGGACTCTGATCTACAGCCTCCAGAAGGGAACACAATCTTGTTGACACCAAGATTTTGGCTTGTGAGACTAAACAGAGGAATTAGCCAAGCCCGCTTGACTTCTGAAGCTGAAACACCCATGCCTACAGGAACGCATGACCCATAGAAACCATAAGATAATAGATCTGGATTGTTTTGAGTAACTAAATTTGTGGTAATTTGTTACAGCAGCAATACAAAACTAATATGCTAGTAGACACACTGCTTTCATCAGTGAGTAGCAATATCTCATGACAAATACCTTCAAAGCCAAACAGATAAACAGGCTATGTATTAATGAGTTAAAAAGATAAAAAGCACACATTCTCTCCCAGAAGCTTAGAATCGAATTGGATTAAGACTGACAAAATTACCTTGGTTCTGTTTAGAGTCACCATCTTTCTTTTATTTGGCTTTGGTTTCCCTGCTCTACCCACTTTTTTTCTCCTTGAGCTTGTAGGTAAAGTAAGCCCAAAGTGCACTTCTTTGGCAGGTTCTATTTAATGCAGTTCCTGGTATTTGAGATATTAGAACTGTTTCAGGAGAAAATAAAACCGTAACCAATAAGACAGTACTTAGATACAAACCTTATCTATGAATGTTTGTTACAGAAGAATTTGCCATTATTCTCTGTTTTGTATTGAATTGTGTTCTCCTGCCCACACCCACACCCACAAAATGAAATATACGTCTAAGTCCTAACCCCAAGTATCTGTGAATGTGACCTTATTTGGAAATAATGTCTTTGCATATTTAAGTTGAGGATCTCAAGACGACATCTTCCTGGATTTAGAGTGGGTACTAAATCCAATGCCTGGTGCCTTTATAAGAAAAAGGACACAGTCACACACACGGGCACAGTAACACAGACAAGAAGAGCATGCAAAGGTGGAGGTAGGGATTGGAGTTATGCTTCCATCGCCAAGGAATGCTTGGGACTGTAAGAAGCTGGAAAGCTTATACTGTCTCTGTGGTCCTCCTCATATCCATTTCTTCACTAGTATCCAATAAAAAAGAGAAAAAGTAGGAAAAGGTATAGAAAGAGGATAAGGGAGAACTAAAAGGAGGAGGAGTAAGGGGAGAAAGGAAGAAGAAAAAGAATCAGCAATATATAAAAGAGAAAATGCAAGGGCGCTCATAGATATATAGTTTTGAGCCATTGCTTAACTACTGTGTCAAGATATTTTACTTGAGCTGCTGAGCCCAGGTGATAGGAATTATTCTTTCTCTATTTATAAAATTAAAGCATCCTAAAGCACAGATGTTGAACAGATCACATTTGCACTTTACCATCTCAATATTGTTTCACTAGAATGAGCAGAAAAGACACTTTCTTCAAATTAACAGGTGTGAAATTGTACCTGTGATCTACCTGTCTTACTTCCTTTGAGTTTAAAAAACAGGATCATGGATTGGTAATAGAGGAAAACTCTAGTGTTGAATATCTAATATCTAGTATCACGTCATTTGCTATACTTAAACCAGTCAAAGTGCCTTTAATTCTGCTCCTAGACTCTATTAGAAGCAGAGTTACCTTGTTTTCTCTTTTTTTCCTTAGAATTAGCCTCATTATTAAGATAACTCTAGACCTGCAGGACAGTAGCTGAGACTAGACTTCCCAATCCCAACCCTGAAAACCCTGAATTGAGTTAAAGCATATTTTCATATATTTAAAAGTAACAATTCATCCTGGGAATGGCTCAAGAGCAAGTTAGTTCCTATTCATGAAATTTTTATTCAAAGGAAAATCCCTTTAAAAGCTTCCCTGGTGTAGAATTTTTTTTTTTTTTTTTTTTTTTTTTGAATTGGCCTGGCGAAAGAAATTTCCTAGAATGAAATGTTTTTTGAACAAGGGAAATGTTCAAACATAACTATTAATTCTACTCCCAAATACTTCATAGAGACCAAAAGTTACAAAAAGCAACTGTTTTAGGAATTTAATAATATCACATTCAATTTTCCTATACTAGGTGCTATTAATACTAGTAATCTGAGAGTCTATTCCAATGTTCTCCATTTCCATTCTCGACCTTCCACATTTTTTCTCAGTACACATGATTCTTTCAGGTGACTCCAAAGGCCCCTTTGCTCCAATACCTGGCCTGCAGATAATAGTGTGTTTCCCAACATGGAAAGGAAAATAGGACTGTGAATACATCACAGAATAGATTCAAATACCTGCTTTCAGAGGAAGACTAGAAAAAAATCCCCATGGACATTCATTCGAGCACCAAACTGTCCTTGCAACTTTATAAGAAGGCTCACTGACTACCAGTGCTAACTAACTCAGAATTTTACAGTGAAGGTTGGCTAGCTAAGTTTCCACCACTATCCTAATCCAACCAGTCTCAAGTAGAGAATTTATTCACCTGAATAATGGTCCAGTTCACTAGTTTGCACCCAAAACAGGTTGTGGTGACTTAGATGAAACTAAGATTTTAAGGAACGTGGATAAATATCATTAATATGCATTTGCTCTCTGATATTGGAAAGGAGGTATGAATGTTTCATAGCTTTCTGCATTTCTGCTTCATGCTGTTCTCTGTGGTTCGTTTTTAAATAATTTTCAGAAATACACACACACAGAAAGAATTCCTCCTCCGTGAGTTTTATATGAAATCTTACAGTTTTTATAATAATGCTACTTTTCCTTTGCTACTGTTGATCTTTTACCTCTACCATCAATGCTATGAAAATTATATATTGAAAAATTTCCTAATTTTCCTAAGGGATACATTGAACTAATAATTTTTATTTTTTGTATATGGAGAAGATAAGGAGAATTCAAGTGTTAATTGGGTAAAGATACTTTCAAAGTAGCGACTCTCTTTAATCCTGACAATAACATGAACTTTTTCATGTGCTGCCAACCATGTGATCCTTTGCATCTTTAATCACCTTTATTTATATTTCATTATTAGCATTATTTAGTTTAGTGATGTCATAATAATTTCTATAACTGTACATTTAGAAGATGTGCCAGGCATTCATTTCTCCTCTATCGGATGAGAGAAAAGAGGAAAGATCACTCAAATAACTATTTGTTCAATCATAACAAGATGAAAATTAACTAGACCAAAGTGATGAAGATCAGCAATATATCGGGCAAGTCAATAATTCTAATGTGGAATTTTTTTTTTTTTACCAAAGATAGTATTTTTTTTTCAGAATGTAAACATAGGGAGCCTGTGTGACTCAGTGGGTTAAGCATCTGACTCTTGGTTTCAGCTCAGGTCATGATCTCAGAGTTGTGAAATAGAGCTCTACGTGGGGATCCATGCTAGGCATTGAACCTGCTTAATATTCAGATTCTCCCTCTCTCTCCCTTTTCCTTCCCTCTGACCTCTCATGTACTCTCTCTCTCTCTCTCTCTCTCTCTCTCTCTCTCTCAAAAAAAAAAAAAAAAAAGCATAAATAACCTCCATTTCGTAGTGAAATGCAATGGCAGCACAGAGTTGTGGAGAGGCTAAAGATGTTCTTTTATTTTTTTTTCTTAAAGATTTTGCTTTATTTATTTGATACAGAGAGAGCACAAGCAGGGGGAGCAGCAGAGGTAGAGGGAAGCAGGTTCCCTGCTGATCAGGGCTTGATTCCAGGACCCTGTGATCATGACCTGATCCAAAGGCAGATGCTTACCTGACTGAGCCACCCAGGCGCCCCAGCAAACGTTCTATCCTCATCACCGTGAATGGGGCCTTGCCTAATGTTCAGGAAGAACAAGATTCAGGCAACTTCTTTCTCCCTGCATCCTAGACTTATAGCTATGGCTAAAAGTTATAGCTTCCCCCTTTAAGTAGTTCAATCTCTGTTTAAAATACATTACAGACAAGCAATAGGAAACTTTAAAATAAGAGATGTAGAAGAGAATAGTGATCAATAAAAAAGAAAAACCGTATCTTTTCTGATAATCTTGGCTACCCTATTAAGATGCTTATTGATCACATTGAAAGACTTCTAAGCATGAACAGATTTGAAAATAGTAATAACAAATGTGCAAGTCACCCCATCTATCAGTATTTGACATCTGTATAAGAAACCATTCATTGATATTTGGCAGTTATTTATGATTTTCAAGTGAAGCACTGTTGTTTATTTGCTTTTTGATTTATAATTTGAAATAATCTTCCCAGGAGAATATTAAATATTGTGCTTGGCACATTAGATGAAGTTAGTCATCATCTATTACTGAAATATACCAATATGAAATATTAGGTGCTTTTCTATCAACCTCAAATATTCTGACAGTGAATTTTAAATATATCATTAATGTTCACACCTCTGTTGCATGATGAAAGCTTCAGTAGATGATTGAAGGGCCTTTTCAATGTTCAGACTCCTGCTGAGTTTTACAGATCATAGAATCATATAGTTGGAGGAATCCTAGCTACTATTTGGGTTTGGAACAGCTAAAAGTTCTAGGAGGTTAAGTGATTTTTAATAACCTGCAATGCTAAATACATATTAGGGAAGATTTCCCTTTATTTATGCAAACTAAACAACTGTTGAATATATCAGAGAAATGTAAAAAAAAAAAGCCCTTGTGAATGGCATCATGTCTGATACTTCTTAATGAATGAGTACTCTTGATATTAAAAACATTAAAGTATGTCCCATTAGAAGGTCAGAACATGGGACAACTGTGTGGTTGAAACCCTTTTACATAGAATTCCTAGAACAATTTAGTACCACTTAGAACAAATAATTTTCTATTCTGTCAATTGTAAAGGTTGGTGAGATGTTCTAATGAAATAGTGGGACTTTGATAAACATTCTTCATCCAGCTTAACAAGCTTTATACAAAAGTAACCATATTAATATGTTCCATTATGTTGATCGAAACTATGCAAATGGAAAAAGTTCAAACTACACAATTGGGAGTCCATTTGCCTTCCAGTAATTTATTTTCACTTCCTGGCCGCCAAATTAATAGTAACTAAAATATGTCTGGAAACAAGGCCTTATTACATTTCTCCATTTCCAGACTATGCAAACTAATAAATGATAATTAACACTAGGGACACTTTAAACTGTATCCATCTACCACTATTTCTATAAAATATAATTGCACTACAAATGTATGCCTCTGAACACCTACTCAAATACTTTTTTCCAGATAAAGACATTATTTCAATAGTAAATACTTATAAGACAGGAGGATTCTGGGATTTTAACTTATATAAACATTGTTTTTATTCACATTTTTTAAAATTTGGTAGATATTCTATTTCTAACACAACATATAAGTTCTCTTTTATTTATCCATAATGTCATTTAGTTAGTCAGAAAGTGCATTTTTTTATTGTTTTATCACTAACTTGAAAAGTTAATGCATATTCCTAAACTGATCAAGTTGCTCTATTTTCACTTTTAAAAGATAAGGCATATTCGGGGCACCTGGGTGTCTCAGTCAGTTAAGCTTCTGACTGTTCATTTCAGTTCAGGTTATGATCTTATTGTCATGGGATTGAGCCTCGAGTTAGTCTCCCAGCTCAGGGGCGAGTCTGCTTGAGATTCTCTCTCTCCTCTCCCTCTATCCTTCCCCCAACTCATGGGAGCTCTCTCTCTCTCTCTCTCAAATAAATAAATGAATCTAAAAAAATCTTAAAAAGAAAAAAAGATAAGGCATATTCAATTAAATAACTGTTAGATAAATTTCAATGTTAGTAAATGCCTCCTTAACAGTGTTAGCTACATTTCACGGATTACTGTAGATAATGTAAATGACTTAACCACACTGGTTCCAATAGGCTAAAAATTCAAATTCATTAAGACAACTTTATTATTATAAGTCTACTTTAAACTTCAGGTAAAGAATGTGAAAACATGAATTTCAACCTCAGATGGCTATTAAGAAGGTCAATTCAGCATGTGTATTTGTTGTCTTTAGTTCAGTGTGATATATTTAATAGACAACCTGTGATTTGATAAAGGTCACTGGAGTCAGAAATGACAGAACTCATTAGTCTACTCAGCTGATATAAAAGTTACCTATCTGCCTGTATGACTAATGAAAGGTTGCTTGATTTAATCATTAAATGGTTATTTCAGACTGCATGTTTCTTGAAACATGTTTTGTTCCAGGAAATGAACTTTTAAAAAATGATTTTGTTGTATGTTATTTTAAAGTTAAAAAGATTTCTCTTCTGCCACTTAGTGTCTAATTTGAACTGTTTTATCATACACTTGACCATAACTAGAAGGTTAAAAGTTAGGACAAACAAATGTATGCACAGACCACAAAATTTCTCAAATTCTTATGAGGAATTAATTTTTTAATTCATTTTTCTTAAACAGAGAGCTGAACCTTTGTACATATGGCCATACTGCAGTGTGATTGTAGGGTAATTGAAACCAGCTGTTCCACTTTGTAGTTTCTGGAAGCCTATGTATTGCCTTCTAGCTATGATGACTTTGTGCAGGCCTTAATAAAAGAAATTAAAGAATGTGCAAGCTTGAATGACTTTCACATTCCTTTAGAAGAGCTTTAATTCACACCAGACAGAAGAGGCATAACTTTTCCATTGCCACTTGTCCATAACACATATGTAGATGAAATAATTATTTTTATAGCTATGATTTAGTGATTTGTAAATGCTAGCCACTCTTCCTTTATTTAACCATATCTATTTATTACAAAGCACCTTGCCATGTTATAGGCAAGGATTTTAAAGACAAACCCCCCCACACACACTCCAACAACAATATCTAACATCTCTTTCTCTTATTCTTGTTTAATATATTTTCTGGCATAATATATATGATAAAATAAAATAGCAAATATTAAGCCAGGTAAAATTTTTTGCTGAAGGGAGGCATGATAGAATTGTAATATTCCAAATTCACCTTCTTTCAAAATTTTGGCTTACATCAGTATTTAGTTGTGGTTAGAAAAATATGATAGTTCAGGGGAAGATGTGGGGAAGATGGTAGCAGAATTCTCTTTAATCTCGCTGACTAACCAACATGGTAGACAGCATAATAATGGCTCTCTCAAAGATATCCCAATCCCAGAACCTGTGAAATTTTGCCTTATATAGCAAAAGGGATTTTGTAGGTGTGATTAAATTAAGAGTGCTAAAATGAGAGATTATCCAGTGGGCCCAATGTAATTGCAAAGGTAGATAAGAGCATCAGAGTTAGAGATATGAGATATGAAGATGCTACAGTATTGGCTTTGAAGAAAGAAAGGACCGGGTGCCAGTGACTGCAGGCAGCCTCTGGAAGTTGGGAAAGGAAAGGAAATTCAACCCTAGAGCCCCCACAAGGAACATAGCCTTGCTGATACCTCCTATTTAGCCCAGGGAAACTGATTTTGGACTTCTGACCCCCAAAAATTGAAGATAAGAAATTTTTGCTGTTTGAAGCCACCAAGTTTGCTGTAATATGTTATAGCAACAATAGGAAACTAATAACTGGTATAAAAGAGAAAAAACAACTAAATAGCAAAATCCAAGTCATATAGGCAACATTTAAACAAAATTAGATAACAAGATACTCCCATGAGCATCAAAATCTCAGATGAGTCAACAAAGTCCCACATCACAAGATTGTGAAAGTCATTCAAGCTCATACATTTCTTTAATTTTGGGCTACCTGCATGGAGCCTGCTTCTCCTCCTTCTGCCTATGTCTCTGCCTCTCTTTCTGTGTCTCTTGTGGATAAATAAATAAAATCTTTAAAAAATGGACCTATCAGGACTTTCTTATATGTATGAGAGAATTCTGTGATTGAAATCAAAATTGAACAAGTCAGGAATATCAGAAATAAAATAAAAAGAAGATTTTGGCAATGTGTTGGAAAGGAGCAGAGCCAGGAAAAAAGCTACTAAAAAAAAAAAAAAGCTACTATATATTATTATGCCATTACCAAAAAAGGTAGTGGGGGATAGAAAGAAAAAAAAAAAAAAGAAAAACAGAAGCTCTATGAAGTTAGAATGTTATCTAATTTTAAGAGTCTAAGAAAACAAATTTCACATGAAAATGAATAAGAGAAAATTATTGGATCAAATCCCATGCAAAATTACAATATGAAAAAAGACAATAGTAAGTTATCTAAAGACAATGAAAGCATACTTTAAAGATACACTCAAAAAACTCATCACAATATAAAAATCAGATGGTCTTATGATAGTGATAATAAAAGCTAGTCAACACAAGGATAGGACTCCCTGAACATAACACCAAAACAAGAGAACAGGCAATTGCTAAAGCAATAATTCAAATAAACTTTACAGAAATGTAAACTTTTTTTGAAATAAAGTATTTGAATTTACTTGTTGATGGAGCATACTGAGTGCCAACAACAAGATCTTCTAATAAAATCATTGATCTTTCAGAAAAAGAAAAAAAAATCCTTTAGGCATCAAAAAAACTCCACAGTTATTCATCAGACTTGTTTTAAACAATAATGTTTTATTCCAGAAGAAAGTGAGAAACATGGTAAAGAAAATCAAAGAAGAAAGGTTGAGTCAAAAATTTTATATCCAGCAAAACTGACTTTCAAGTATGAAGGACACAGAACTACTAACAATGGAGATGGGGAATATAGTGGCTCATAAACATTTTCAGAAGTTGACTTAAAACGTACTTCAGATCACCAGAATGACTGGAGAGGCATCAACGTAGGAACTGGTGTAGAGCTCTAGAATGAAAAGTAAATGAGGCTTACAAAGGAGTGAATATAGTAAATTAGTAAACAGTGGTTATACACCTTCATAATGTAGAGATAGTACAAGTACTAAAAAGTGAGGAAAGAATGGAGAGAGTATATGCAAAAAGTTTTTAATTTCTCATAATCATATTAGTGGTGTTATTACTATTATCATTATTATCATTCTGCTACTTTGATAATATGTAATATGGGAATTAAACAAGCAAGCTTTTATTCGTGTCTTTGAGAGCCAGAGTTATTGATAAGGAAGGAAAGACACACACAGATGTCATTAGGAAGACGTGAAAAAAGACTCCTTAGTTTTGATTTTGAATTAGAAATATCAGTAAGATCTCACAAAGTATTTAGTCTTTGCACATGTATTTTTTCTTTACATATATATTTTATTATTATGTTACATATTATATCAAATATATTTTTTTCTGTGCTTGGTCCACTAAAAGACCTGGAAACATTGACCAGTGCAGTGACAATAAATATCATTAGCATCTAGTTCAAATGTCCAGGAATAGCATTTCTCAAAAAAAATAAAAGTTTTCCCAAAATATGACTAATTCCAGTTCTGGGTCAGGACATGCTCCATGTGAACCACATCTTAACACACCAGATAGCAAAGCATACCAGGGCTATACCTAAAGGACTTCAGGTCAGTTTTAAGAAGCTTCCCTGGCTGAAAATGAGACAATCTGAGCCTCCATGATGATAACTATCACAAGGCACTTAAACCCATCATAAAGAGCTGGTCAACTTTAGAGGATGAAAGGAACTGATTCATGAAGTGGAAGAGTCAAATATTTATACTGATTTTCCCATATGAACTATGCCCTTGGATGACCAAATAAATGATGTTGCGAAATATCTCTTTATAATAGCATCCCAGCAATGAACAGAAAAAAAGAAGCAATAGAGTGAGAATACCATCATTTTACAACGTTTCATAAATTAATAGACATAGGCATTAGCATCAATGGGTACTAACATCAGAAAAAGAGAAACAACCAGAAAGTATATGCTTTCTATAGATTTTGCCAAACATCATGTGTGATCATCCCAAAGGGATCCAAATTTCTGGATCTAGCAGTCATTTTGCAAAAAGTTCAGAGAAAAGGGACCATGTAGATTGAGCATGCAATCAATAACATCCAGCTTCTTCAACAGATAAACTATGAGGAAAAGGAAGGTTAGAGGTATTACCTATAAACTAAGAGACAGTCTTATGATTTTATAAATGTATAACCTGATAGGCATTATGAATTTGTAACTAATAAAAAAGTTAATTCCTATGACATATCTGATGCTGTCCTAAATTTTTAAATTTCTCTTTAATGCTCACAACAATCCTATGAGTTAAGCATGTTTTTCTTTTTAACCAGTTTACAGAGAAGAAAATTGAGGTACAAAGTTTAAACATTTGCTCAAAGGGAAAAAAAACTCCAACAACTTATAATTTTGACATTCCAATCTATACCAATTGGAATAAAAGCCTATAATTTGAATTCTATGATATGTTTAGTACCCTAATATATATTATATAGTCATAACGAATTCATTTCTTTAAGAAATCAGAAACTAAATGCATGAATATAGAAATTTAAACACAAGACTATATAATATAATCATTAACATTTTTTTTACACTCAAGGTAAAGCACCTTGTATTTCACAAATGTGTCACAGTTAATTCAAGTTAAGAACTTGAATCACTCCGTAAAAGAAATGTAATAATATTCTGCCAAGTGAGGTGAGGTCATTTGATTCACAATGAGATGATTGATATAAAACCTGAAGAATAACTAGAAATGTATTAGATGGCTGGGTGTAGGTGAAAATAAGGAGGTCCAGGCAATGCACAGAATGTGTGCAAAGGCACAGAAGCGTGGTATGCTCCCAAAACGTTCATATGGTGGGATAAGAACAAAATATGTTTCAGCAGGGGAGCTGTAGTATATAAGAATGAAGTCACATTGTATAGAGTCTTGTAGTTCGGGAAGGATGTTGATGTTTTCAATCAGAAGATGACCTAATCAGAATTGTAATGTAGTAAATTAACTCAGGATACCATCTGGAGGGAAGTCGTTCCTAATTGGCTTCATGAATACTACGAGTTCCTTAGACAGACCTTGGAGGTTCTGGAAACTTGTAAAATTATATGTGAAACTTTGAGATGTATGCTTGTGGCATCTTTTCTGGGAGAAGTTCTATAGCTTCCAAGTGATTATCAAAGCATTCCATGAAGAATCCTGATATTAGAAGAAGTTCCAGAGGCCACTTGGGAAATGTATTGGATTCCTAGGGCTGCTCTTACAACGTAACAAGGGCTGAGTGGCTCAAAAGCACAGAAATTTATTCTTCTGACATTCCTGGGGACTGAAAGTCAGAAATCAGGGTGTCAGGAGGACGATGCACCCTCGGAAAGCCCTAGAGGAAAATTTTTCCTTGCCTCTTCCAGCTTCTGGTGGCCCCAGGCATTCCTGGGCTTATAAAGTGGAACTCTGAACTCTGCCTGTTTTCAGAGGACCTTCCATGTGTCTCTGTGGACTCTTCTCTTGTGTCCAAGGAAACCAGTCATTGGATTTATGGCTTACCCTACATCCAGGATGAGTTCATCTTGAGATCCTTAACTAATAACATAGTCCTATTCTAAGGATCCAAGTAGACATGAAATTTGGTCACTAATCAACTTCAAAAATCTATTATTTTAATCCAGGAGACCTATGATGCTATAAAGGGAGAGGGGGAACAAAAGGGAGAGTGTTTAGAATAGCAAATTTTTTTAGTGTGATTGGATTTAATGATTAGAGAGAAGAAAGAATTAAAGATGAATCCCAGGTCTCTAGCTTGGTAGATGAAGAAATTGTTATGCTATTAGCTGAGATGAAAGACCTGAGTGGATCGGTCTGATGTGTTTGGTTTGGGCAGATTGATTGAGCTCTGCTCTCTAGAGAGAGATGTCTCAGAAGCCTTGAAGGAAACCTCAAACTCATCCTGAGTTGAAAGAAAAGTTTTGATAGTAAGACAAAACGGAAGAGGAGGGAATCCAGAAAGTGAAATTCTCACGTATGAAAATCTGCAAAAATGAAACAACTCTGGGTAAGTTGCTTCATGGATGATTTCAGGAGAAAAATCCAGACGGTAGTGAAATCAAAATTCAATGGAGAGAGAGAGAGAGGCATGACAGAAAATGTGGACAGACTTTCCAGAGCGGAAGTGGAAAGACAACAGACACAGGCAGAGGAGACTATGGGATCAAGTGAGGAGTTTGTGTTTTGGGGTAAGAGATGTACAACTATATTCTAAGAGGAAGGAATCAATGAAAAGGAAAGCAATGAAATAAAAATAGGCAAGGGGGATATTTGAGCAGAAAGGAATGAAATCTTTAGCACATGCAGGTTCAGCCACTTTGAAACTTCCCTATGAGCAGAGAAGGCGCTAAGTCGATTTTATGAAAAAAGCTTGGTGACAAGGCAGGAAATGGAATGAGGTCACCCTCAGTATGGGGTGAAGTAGAAGATGTTACTGGCTGAGGATGAGGTAGCTAATAATGGCTTGAGGAGTATGGGGACGGTTCAGGAGAGTCACTGCGGAGTGAAGAACACCAGCGGAAAGGAGGGTGTTGTTGCTAAGCCTCTTACTAGGCTTACTGGTAACCTAATCAGTGAGACTCTCCCAGAAGGCTGAGCTTTCCTACTAGGCCCTGGAGTGGTGTTGAAAGACTTTCTGGGGTTATTTATCTCTGAGTTGGTAGGGCCATTGCCTTCAGTACTTGTCTACAAATACCAAAGAAAAGTCAATTCTGTAGTTCATTATTTTCTAAAAGCCTGTTATGTCCTGCTGACATCAAGCAATTTATGAAGCTAAATAGAAAGATCAGTCTTGGAAACAGGGTCATAATATTTCCCTGTAGCCATCACCTAAATAAAGTGAAATGTATTAAAGAACTCGTTATAAAGAAACTTATCATACACCAGGACCTGGAAATGAACTCCAAAAACTTGCCGACTCCTTTTGAGATTCAAACAATTTCTTAGAGTAGCACTTGGTCTTAAATTTGCTCTGGAGCAAACGAAGAAGGTGCAAAATCATTCATCATAGCGCGTTTTAGAATAAACCACTTGATCAAAGAGTGGTTGGTGATAAGGGGACAGGCACGGGAGCCGGAAGCCTAACTTTGACTTTGCCCCTTGCTACTCCTGTAACCTTCCCCTTTCTGTGCCATGCGTAAAATGAAGATGAGAATAGAAGTAACTTTGTGCCTTGTTAGGAAAATTAAATTAATTGTTACTTATAAACTCATAGTTAGCACCTAGAAAGTAGTGTTATAGCTTTAAAGCATCCCAGGCCCTTCAAAGATAAAGAGATTTTTTAGAGGGATCCCTGGGTGGCGCAGCGGTTTGGCGCCTGCCTTTGGCCCAGGGCGCGATCCTGGAGATCCGGGATCGAATCCCACATCGGGCTCCCGGTGCATGGAGCCTGCTTCTCCCTCTGCCTGTGTCTCTGCCTCTCTCTCTATCTCTCTGTGATGACTATCATAAATAAATAAAATTAAAAAAAAAAAAAAAGAGATTTTTTAGGAAAAAAAGTAAGTTTACAGGAGCACCTGGGGGACTCAGTTGGTTAAACATCGGCCTTCAACTCAGGTCATGATCTTGGGGTCCTGAGATCAAGTCCCACCTGGGGTTCCCTGCTCATCGGTGAGTCGACTTCTCCTTCTACCCCTCTCCCTGCTCATGCTCTGTCTCTCTCTTGTAAATAAATAAATTAATTCTCTCGAAGGCATTTAGAAAATAATTCATTATTATGTAAATATAAGGTAATAGCTTAGGATCAGAGCTCGTGCTGCTTTAATTATTTTAATTCCTTCAAAGTAGGTTACACATATTATTTCATTTAGTGTATAAAACAACTTCATATGGATATTTATTATAAGTTGTAAAGTATCACGAATCTTTTTAAGGCACTTATAAAACGGTGAATTTTGCATTTAAATATGCCAAGAATCCACTCTTTCTGTACAAATTATAGTTGCATGTGTGCACAGAATCACACATGTATTTATGTGTGTACTGAAAGCCTGTGTGCAATCTGAACCAGTCTCCAACATTTTCATTGGTTTCATGACATTTTGCTTTGTTTTCAAACTAAGCATTTTTCACTTCATCGTCAATTTGCATGATTTTTTTCACTGTATTTTCAACAGTGGACAGTAGTCTATATTGACACCATGGGGAGGGTTGATCTTAGAAAGAGGGAATGAGGGATCCCTGGGTGGCGCAGCGGTTTGGCGCCTGCCTTTGGCCCAGGGCGCGATCCTGGAGACCCAGGATCGAATCCCATGTCGGGCTCCCGGTGCATGGAGCCTGCTTCTCCCTCTGCCTGTGTCTCTGCCTCTCTATCTCTCTGTGACTATCATAAATAAATAAAAATTTAAAAAAAAAAAAAAAGAAAGAGGGAATGAGTGAATATGTCTGTTTTATGAGCATTTATGCCTCATTTGTGGCCTCATAACCTTGGAGACTCAGGTATAAACTCCTACTAGTTTAATCTATGTTGGGATTGCTATGGACTTCCTGAACTCAAACCTCAAGAAGTGCAACAGTGCACAGAAGTACGTACCCATTGAAGTTACAGAAGAGCACAGCATGTATCTTTAATGCCTGATTCTGAAAGCACCCTAGTGTTACTGAAACCTCACCTGGTTTAATAACATATAATCTCATTGGGCTCTGCATTTGGTTGGGCTGTTATTCATGCTTTCAAACTTGAGAGATACCCTAAAATGAATTCTCTGGAGTTCCTAACAAGAGGTACTCCATGATACCCTAGCATAGATCGCTGATTCATTTTCTCTTGTCTGCCTAGACACATTCTATGTGTAGAATAGAACTCTACTGGAGATCCCTGGGTGGCTCAGTGGTTTAGCGCCTGCCTTTGACTCGGGGCTTGATCCTGGAGTCTTGGGATCAAGTCCCACATGTGGACTTCTCCCTCTGCCTGTGTCTCTGCTTCTCTCTCTCTCTCTGTGTGTGTCTCTCATGAAGAAATAAATGGAATCTTAAAAAAAAAAAAAACTCTACTTCTAGACTATAACTCAAATTCTGCATCATTCATTAGTGTCCATATTAATTTCTCCCTCTCCTGATTTCCACAGCAACATTCTATGCACAAATATTTTTCAACTATCCGCATGCTAACATGTGCTGGTATTTGGAAATGCCATGTATGTATGATTTATTTCCCCAGTTCAACTGTAAACACTTTGGCATGCTTCATGTTTCTCTTGGATGGGCTACAGAGCTTCCTTCAGTCATCTGCATATAGCATGAAACAATAAACACTTGGGGAACCAAAATTAATATAATTTATGCACATGAAATACAGTATTCAAGTGTCACATTTCTTTTTCGTCTTCTATATTATCTAGAAAAGGATAACTTTTCCCAAAAATAAGTACAGGGTGGTTGTTGTCCAAGTGATAGCCCCATAGAAAATCTATCAAGACATTCAGCTGGCTTTAAGGAGATGCGGCAGGGCATAGGGAAAGCAAATTATTAACCTCAAAACCATGGTAAAATTCTCTTTAGTGATACATAGATGGTATGTATTTACTAGAAAAGGTAAGCATTTATAGGAAAAGGCAGCCATCATGCTGGAGAATAAACATGAAGTTTAAAGTCTGATTGGAGTTTTTTTTTTCCTGGACCTTCTCTTAATAGCTGTGTGATTTTAAACAAGGTTTTGTGGTTGCGGTTTTATTTATTTTTTTTTTTCCTGAGACTTATTTTTTATGTAAGATAATGAAAATTGTTCCACAGGGCTTTGCTTTAAATAAAAATCTGACAACAATAACAAAAATGCTTTTAGCTATATGAAGTTAGGATGTTTAGAATCATTTTGGTGTCTGTTATTTCAATACAACTCATATTTTAGTCATTAAAAATTTAGTCACTCTCTTACCTACATAATATAGAACAACATACAAATTTTCTCCACCAATAAAAATTCAAAAAGAATTGATAAATAAAAATCATCTTGTATTTCTAGAATATTTTCTTTGTAACAATCTGTGATTCAGCCAGAATTTATTGAGTCCCTACTGGATATAAGACACATTGTTATCTACAAAGCACAGGAACACCTCAAGAAATGAAATATCGAGTCATCCTCATATGCTGACATGCATGCATTTTTTAATACTTTTTAAATCAGCACATAAAATGAAAATGAAGACACTGTAAAACATTTATTATTTTCCTCATCCATATCCCCAAGTCCAAGAAAAGTTTGATAAATTCTTAAGGAAATCAGATCCTAACCTATTTTCTACTGGCCATTCATTTATTCATTCATATATTCATCCAATAAATATTTACTGAACATTTATTTTTGCTAGACATGGTGTTAAATTCTAGGCATGTGACTGTAAATTACAGACATCTGGACTCTCCCTCTATGGAGTTTCTAGGCTAGTGTGAGAACAAAATATATATAGGTAAACAGTTTAATATTGTATAAATGTAATTTGTGATCAATGAATAAGGGAATAAAAAGAGTTCAGCTTTTGAGATCAGCAACATAGGACCTACTTTAAAAAGAAGGGGGGAAAGTCTCCAGCAGTTGAGTCACCTATTGAGTCCTGAAGGATCAGAAGTCGGTTTTAGGAGGAGCAGAGGAAGACCCTCCACAAAGCTCCTAAGGGCAGAAATGTCTTGGTGTAAGGTAAGTCAAGAGGTTTGTGTGGCCGGAGCAGTGAGAGGGACGGAGTGGGAATAAGAGAGGACAGGGGATGGGTAGTCAGGACTGGGGCCAAGGAAGACATCGTGAGCCACGGTAAGGAGCTTGTGGTTGAGGCAACATGCAAAAGCTAGTAAAGATCATAGAGGGTAAATAAGATGATTTATGGCTTTAAAACATTGGACTTTATTAAGTTGGAAAAGAGAAAAAGGAGAAGCAGAAAGATAGCAAGAAACCGACTGCAGAAGCCGGCGTTGCCTAGGTGACAGGTGAGAGTGGCTTGGACTAGTTTGGTAGCAGAAAGTAACAGCATCCGTCTTTGGCACGTTTTACATTTAAAGTGGAACTGGCAGTGGAAGAAATTGAACTGGGGGCTCACTGAAAAGTCTTGACTTACTTTGGGGAAAGGAGGGCACAGAGATTTTTATTAACTTTTCTGCCACTGCTACAAATATATTCATAGAAATCCTATCTCTGGTCTGCCTGGTTCTAAAATACTTTATCTTGGAACATTCTATTACTTCAAGGAAGTTTTACTCCACAGATTGTCAAACATCATTTTTACACATATATTTAGCACTTTCTAGGTGCCAGATACAGTGATGGATGTTTTCTGTATGTATTTTCATCTAATTTCCGTAACAACAATGCTACCTCCATTTTGAGCTAAAGAGAGAGAGAGAGAGAGAGAGAGAGAGAGAGAGAGAAAGAGAGAAAGGGAGAGAAAAGCTTGTCCAAGGTCAGACCACTCTTCACAGAGTCTAAATTTGCCTGTGCCTAACTTTAAACTCATGCTTTCTATCCTAATTTACCACTTATTTTTCCCACTCCCTCCTCTATTTCCCTCCCTCCCTCCTTCCCTTCCTTCCTTCCTTCCTTCCTTCCTTCCTTCCTTCCTTCCTTCCTTCTTTTCTCTCTTTTCTTTTTCTTTCTTCTTTCTTTCTTTCTTTCTTTCTTTCTTTCTTTCTTTCTTTCTTTCTTTCTTTCTTTCTTTTCTCTTTCTTTTGCCTTTTTTCTTTCAAAGCTATTACCTTATTCATATATCAATTTTTTGACATTGATTTATTTGTATTATTTTATTTATATAATTCATTTCTTGTGCTCTATGAACAATTCCTTAATTTCTTCTTAACCATTCTGAAACCCCAAAACACAGAGAGAAGGTATTAACTGATAATTCATTCTGGAATAACTCTAAATCAGTGTTTTCATCCCAAAATGTCCAGGCTCCCCAGAGGCAGACCTGGCTCTGCCCCAGCCTGCTGATGGAAACTTGGATAAATTTACTGCTTGTTAGTGGAAAAACGGGACACATGGTTGCTTACCAAACATTCTATGTCTTTCCTACAAATATTTTATCTATTCAAGTGAAACGACCCCAAAATGAACCCTACTTTTCTGGTTTCTTTAATATGTCTATCCTCACAACTTGTTAATATGAAAACAAATGGTAAAAAGGTAAGCATTATAGAAACCTTAAGAATCCATTTGAATACAGTGGGGAACCACCTAAAAGAGTGGTTTTAATACAAGCAGATTTTAATGGAGAGAAATACCTTTGACTGATCTAGATAATGGTTTTTCAAAGTCACCGATAGGAACATTTGGGATTGGATATTTCCAGGGGGCAGTCCAGCGCATTGTCAGATGTTTAGCAACTTCGATGGCCTGTACCTACCCATTGGTGATAGGAGCACATCACCTTCCACTCAGTTATGGTGACCAAAGATTTCTTCAGATATTGTCAAATTTATTCTGGGGGCAGAGTGAACCCTGGTTGAGAACCATTGGTCTAGAACACTGGATTCTACTCGAGGAAAATACCTCTGCTATAAAAAGATACAGAGTTCCCAGAATGTTTTCAAAGTGCTGAATATTGGCTGAGATGTAGAAATGTGTAAGGTCACCACTAAGCATTGGAGAAGGTAAATTAATAACCACCAACTGGTACAATGATAAAGTTTCTGTTAGTTCAGAGGGGGCAAAAATGAATAATTTTGATTGGTGTTTGGGCTGTTTCAAAGACAGCAGAGTCTGGTGGCTGTTCTCCACAAAGTAGGGGCAAGGGCAGTGAGGAGTATGATGAGAGAGAGTAATATTCCAGATAGAAAGACATACCCGGGGCAAAGACACCACTTGTGAGGATTGAGGATGTAGGTTTTTGTTTGGAAAGATGAGTATTAGTTATCATATAGTGTAGGAGAGAAATTTGCTGACCTATTATTGATTCAATATTTAAAAAGGAGTTTATCTCATACTCTGAAAGAGAAGTCATTAAAGGTTGCAAACAGGGACTTTGTGAAATACTTATAGAAATGGAGACACATGAGGGACGCCTGGGTGGCTCAGTGGTTGAGCATCTGCCTTCACTCAGGGCGTGATCGAGTCCTGCATTGGGCTCCCTGCAAGGAGCCTGCCTCTCCCTCTCCCTATGCCCTATGTCTCTCTCTGTCTCTCATGAATGAATAAATAAAATCTAAAAAAAAAAAAATGAAGAAAGTTAGAACATTTGGGAGTCTATATTAAGGATCAGCAAACTACAGCCTGTAGCGGAATCCAGCTCACTGCCTCATTTTTGTGAATAGGGTTTTACTGGAACACAGCCAATCCTCATTCATGCTACAATGGCAGAACTGAGTAGTTATAATAGATACCATGTGGTCTGAGAGTCAGAAAAATTTTCTACCTTCCCCTTTACCAAAAAAAAGTTACCCCAGGCTTGAGAACTGAACTGGTCCCTCCCCCCAATTCATGTATTAAAGCCCTAATTTCCAATGTTGTTATATTTAGAGATAGATCTCTAAGGAAGTAATTAAGGTTAAATCAGTCTTGAGGAGGGAGAGCTATTCTGAAATAAAGGGTGTCCTTACAAGAAGAGGAAGAGACAACAGAGCTCTTGCTCTCTCTTTTTTTTTTCCTTTTCTTTCTTTCTTTCTTTCTTTCTTTCTTTCTTTCTTTCTTTCTTTCTTTTTTTTTTTTTTTTTGAGCTCTTGCTCTCTTGCTCTCTATCTCCACATGCACCGAGGAAAAGCCATGTGAGGACACAGTGATATGTGGCCTTTTACAAGCTAAGAAGAGAAGTCTGACCAGAAATCAACCTTGCTGGCACCTTGATCTTAGACTTCCAGTTGCCAGAACTGTGAGAAAATGTTTAATTCCCCTTGTTTAAGCCACTCAGTCTGTGGGTTTTTGTTATGGCAGCTCAAATATACTAATACAC